>NC_056727.1:120669666-120719666 GCF_019279795.1 Protopterus annectens
CTGGTGCACTGGTGAGGTCACGGGCGAGACAGTCGCAGGCCTCTGCCTTACATTGGGAGCCCTGGTACTGGCCCTGCAGCAGTCTCTGTGCATGGTCTTTAACTAGGAGTCCTGCCATGACCTTGGAATCCTGGATGTGCCAGTGCTGCACCCAGAAGCACACTCCTTCTCCCCTTACTGCCATAGTGCCTGGAAGGGGAAGCTACAACCAGTTATGAGCTGTATTTCTGCCTCTTGGGTTTAAGTAGGGCCGATTTCCAGCATTTTTCCATGATTGGCCAGTTTTGAAAAGCCTAAGCTATGGGCAAACCTGCTTACCTAAGGTTGGCATTGTTTAAAGTGGTATACCACTGGGCGCAAAGAGTTAGCTTGTCTACGCATTGCTCACACCTCCTGAGTTGGCCTGTACAATGCTTAGCATTGCTTACATTAGACATTCATTATAATGCCTTTTTGGCATTGTGTTATTATTCATTACACCTTATATGTATGCCTGGTATCCCTGATTGATGTGTATGTACACTCTGTGGGGTCCTTGTGTTTTATTGGGGACTTCGACACTCTATTAGAATTACACCTCACTTTTGGGCTTACTGCTGTACTCCAGTTCACATATTTATGTTATGTAGTGGGTTATGGCACATATGACTGTATACTGATGCCTTTCACAGGTTCAGATTGGTTATACTATGGTGAGGACATGTTTACTACTACCTCATTCTTCTGTACTTCTCTGATGGCTTGGTGGATAACTACTGGGACTATGGTGTATAGGGTCCTGGGTTCAAGACATGCATGGCTGTTTATTTTGTTGATGGGCAGAACAAGGGTCATTGGATACAGAGAGATTAAGGCACTTTTGAGCACTTGTAAACAGGTTTGTGTGATGGTAAGCACTGCTAACCTGACATTACATCTGCTTACAGAGAGTTAGCTTCAGAATTTCTTAGCCAGTGTAGGCATTGCTTACCCCCACGCAAATGGAATTAAATCTGCTTACTAGTGCTTAAATATGCTTACTTCTGCTTATTTGTGCTTAAACCTGCTTACTAGTACCTTATTCATTATGACACTGACACGTCACATGTACAGTACTCCAGATCAAAAATATATGTTATTTAGTGGGTTTTGCAACAAAAATATTGGTCATAGCGTGCTTTGCCATGGAAAATGGAATATGCTGCAGTGGAACTCGAACCGGGAATGCCTGCTCGTAAGGTGAATGTTCTGCCCACTGCACTATTGCTGTGCTGCTTCATTTGCATATATCTTCCTTGTTATCCTCTTCAGCCTTTTAAGCTGCTTTAACTGTAGCTAAGTGATGGGCACATCCACGCACCTACGGTTAGCTGTACTTGGATTTAAAAAAAAATAAAATAGGGTTTCTTCATTTTATTTCTACATTCTGTTGCTGTTATTCACAAGGGGGACTGTAGGTGGGGATATGCAGTCACCTGTGAGCAGTCTCGCTCATTGCATACCCCTTTCTACTGTTCTACATTGCAGGGGCGTGTTTATGCTGAGAGCTCGGCTCTCAGACATGCCCCCTGCACTCTTACATTCTCCGTGTAAGCCTAGGAGCTCAAGCAGCATGTCTCATTAATATGCATTGCACGTTGCCGTCCTGCTCCTAAACGGTCGCTTCCATGCAGGACTAAGCTAGTCCTGCACGGAAGATTAGTAAATCCGGGGGACTGTGTTAAAGTCAGCATTTTTTGTATATAATGCATGTTATAGGTAGCATGACAGCTAGATTCACATATGCATTTATTTACATATGCAAGAATTTATTTAGTGGAGGTATTTTAGTTATTTTAGTAATATTACATGTGAATATGTGTTTGTGTAGTTTAGCAGCGTGAAAGTAAGCAATGAATGTATAGGAAAATGCATGTGTTATAAACTGCAGATGTAATGTATCTTTAAATGCTGATTTCAAACTAAGGCAAGTTTTATCACATGATTTTTAGTGTATGTGTATATATATATATATATATATATATATATATATATATATATATATATATATATATATATATATATATGAGTTGGCCACCATGATTCAAGTTTTTAAGCTTTTATTCTGAGGAGGTTTGCATTTTATAAACAAAAGAGCTAAATAAATACTTGGGAGTGGATCAGTTTGCCTTTTGCCTTCATTTGTGTTACTTTTAAAAGCAGAACTACATTCCGTTTGATTATTGCTTTAGAAGAACAGTCATTATCAAACCTGATATACTGTTCCCCAATCTTTGGTGGAGGGTTAGACCATGCAGGTTGCAATGTCAGATAGTTCTCTGAACTTGCCATAAACTTTGCAATGGTGGAGCAATGTGAATAATTTTTCCTTGTAATCAGGGATACCAAAGATCTGTGTATTCTCCCCATACAAAAGAGAGAGAGTCATGTTGTGTAACCAGGATCAATTTTCTCTTTTATAATTTTTGGGACTCCTGTATATTCTGATGTTGTTACCTCTAAGTCTATTTTCTACGTTGTTAACCTTTTCCAGTTTCAAGTAACCAGTAACTTCAATAAAAAAAAAATTGGTTTGTGTTTCACCTTCTAATATTCTTACTTCAAAATTATTTAAGGTTTTCTCGATATTACATATTTGGATAGTTTACTGTTTAATGAAGTTTTCAAGCATGCCCATTTGTTTTTTTTACTTTCTTTTCTTTACTTTTTTGTTTTACTTTCTTTTTAACTAAATCCAGTTTTGAATCAATCATATCCATTTTGATAGAAATGACATGTGAGTTAGTAACATTTACAAGCGACAGAGAGAAAGTGTAAGACATATATGTGAATTTTCAAGACAGAAGGTCGTACAAGGAATGCTGTCAGTAAAGAGTGGATGCCTGACAGTATCAAATGATTTTATCTATGCTGCTATCTATACTACAGCCATTGTCATAGAAATTATTCTTGCAAAAATTCTTGTTTGTTGTATATGTAAATGCTACTGTCTGACTATGAAGACTTCCAACCAAGTTTTATGCTGAAAGTGCATGATACAAATCATTGTCACATGACCATCCATTTGGCAATTTTACATAACTATATATATAGCGTCATACTTTTTCATTTACACAAAAGAAACAGCTTGCATAGCATAAAAGTAATAAGTGGCTGCATTCACAGCATGTACAATGCGTGTTCATTTCTTTGTTGTAGTTCATATTGCAGTAGCACCCTTCTGAAACTGTAAGACTTCTTTCTGATAGAAAATGTTCAGATTTCAAAAAAATTAATGACAACATTAACTTTCTTGGGTGGCGTAAGCTAGGGAACCTTGTTGGTTAGGCTTACTTAGGGCCTTGGGCCGATAGCCTAGTACCTACCTATGAACCTACCTATGAACCTACGAACATAGCATTCCTTGGATCTCAAAGAATATATTCCAATAACATTTTTTGAGGTAAATTGATTATGGCTGGATTCCTAAAGGTTATCACAAAGTGCACACTATATGTACACTTTGTGGCAACCTTTAGGATACCCCCAGTATGAGTCAGAATGCGATATAATTTTAGAGATGTTTTCAGAAGCTGCTTTTACTCTGCTTTCTTGGCCATGCCCCCTTTTGTCATCTGTTCTAATGTTGTATATTACTGGCCATAACAGTTTAACTTCATACTATATGAATACTACATCTGTTTTCTATCTGGACCTTCAGTGAAAATGGGCTCCCAATAAAAATGTAAATCTGTACTTTATGTTGTGTTTTATATGTGCATATGCTTGAATATGTGTAGTATTTTAGTGGTACAACATTTCTAAAATAGTTTGAGAAGCAGCATATTTATTTTACTTTTGTCTGTTATGTGTTTCAGTAGTTCAGGCCCCTTACTCTAAATTCACAAAGATGGGGTCAATTTTCCTAAGATGCAGAGGCCACAAAGTTTATATTTAGTACAGAAGTATTGACATTACTCCAATAGTATCTTCCAAATACTCCCCTTTAATAGATAAGTATTGACATTACTCCAATAGTATCTTTGAAATACTCCCCTTGAGTCAAATAATAAACAGCTGCTTACCATTTGCAAACTACAAAGGGAATCTGGAATCAGTCTCTGTTACAACAGTGTGGCTAGAACTTGGAATAAAATTTTTATATCAATCAGGTCTATCACACACCTTGCTCTTTTCGGACTTCCTTTCTGCCTCCTAGATTTGGCCTTGCTCCACATCTGGGACATATTCATCACCTTTCATTTATCTCCCTTTGAAACTCTAAATCACTTAACCTGCTTATTCCCTTCTAATGCCTCACTTTATTGTACTTCTTAAACTACTATACCTACTTTTAATTAACACAACCAAATTACTGTTCCGTCACGACTTCTCTGTTAACACTCAAACTTGCTTATCTCCTCTAATACCTCACTCTATTGTATAGCTTAAATTACTCCTAGCTATCTTCTGTACAATTCGTCTATCAATAAAGTCTCAGTACAAGGCTTGTATGATTAGTGTTTGTAAATATCAATACAAATTTTATTAAACTTGACATGCTATGTATTCACTGAAACTGCTTTATAAAATTTGTTATCGAAAAAATTGATTGCATTAAATATGATATCTTGGAGCTTTTCTCCCTAGACCTCCGCTGAAAAAGGGCATCTGTGCCCAGTTGGACTTTCCCAGTAAACAAATGTCAATAAATAAAAGCTAAAAAATAAATTAGGTATGTTGCCTTATTACAGGAAATTATCATCTTTTGGATGTATTCTGGAGACTTTCTTGAGAGTGTTTTTATGCTTTTACTTAATGTAATATTACTACTAAAATGCTAATATTTTTTTAGGGAGCGAAAATAACCTCAGTTACTCACAGCAGGTAGAACGTAAAAATAATAAAAAACTGTCGATCTGATGAAGCGGTTAGTTAAACTGTAAAAGTGCTAACATCTCAATAAACTTTTTATTATTTTTACATTCTACCTGCTGTGAGTAACTGAGGTTATTTTTGCTCCATTTACTTATTTGTACCTATACTGGTTACGTTGCAAGTCTAAGCTGTCTTTATTAATATTTTTTTTTATTTTTATTTTTCTTTCAGTAGCAGTTTTTGCTACTAAACTGTCCATGGATATTATGCATGATTCAACAGTATTAATGCAAACCAGAAATACAACATTTGTCTGCTATTTAGCTGGAGCTTCAGGGAGATAAAGACAGCAGGAGACAGAGGGAGAGAGCACAATGTCTGCAATTACACATTGTAAGTGTCGCTCGTCTAGTCAGAATAAAATAGGTGACCCTTTGTGGGTTCTGTTCAAGCAGCATTATTATATACAAACATATCAGGATTAAGGCTTAATGACTTTAACTTAGATAAACTTATAAACAAATTATTACACTCATACAAGCTCACTCTCTTCCTGCACTCTCAAAATGGCACTGAAGCTAGCACATGCTTGCTATTTATATGCACATGCTGACCTTGAAATGATTCTGAAAGGTACAACACACACACACACACACACACACACACACACACACACACACACACACACACACACACACACACACACACACACACACACACACTATTCTACATCCTCCCTCTTTGCGAAATGAGTCATGCAATATTAACGACATTAATTGACATGCAATCGATACAAATAATTCTTTGCCATGCAATTATACAGAACTAAATACATATAGACAATTATGTCCAGGTTGCTGTGTATTTCACACTAGGTCTGGAAATATGACCAAATCATGTGACATAGAAATTAGAATTATGTCTAGCAGCTAGGACTGTCTCTACTGAATGTTCAACTTTGGGGACATCAGGAACATCATCAGGAATGGAAATAGAAGGTAAGACACTTTCTGCAAAAGGAACATTGTCTGTATTGCTCTGAGCTCTAGAGTCTGTATCACAGTAACAATGCTGCAATATTGATTTTGCTACAGGAAGATGTCTGCAATTTCTCCTATATTCCACACTATCAGATTCTACAAATTAGGATCTTGGCCCGGCACATATACCTGTTACTTGACCAATCCAGTTGAAACATTTCACCGTTTGTATCCTCACTGTCTCTCCTTTTTAAAATGTACAAAGAAATCTGCTCGATTTATCATAGCTGAACTTCTGGATAGAATGCTTTCTGAATAGTTGGCCTCTAATTGTCCTGTTGTTCTTAGCTTTAGGCCTCAACAAAGTGGAACTGATAGGCAATGTTGTTCTGATTTGCCTAGATAGAAGTCCCTGAGCAGGTGAGCCAAGTATATTGTCATGTGGTATGTTTCTGAGATTGAGTAAATTCAAAAATACATCGGTATTATCATCCTTTGATTTTTCCAGTAATTGCTTTGTACTCTGTACTGCATTTTCAGCTAGTCTATTTGACAGTGGATATTCCAGACTACTAGTAACATGTACAAAGTCCCATTCTTTGGCAAATTCCTGAAACAACTGACTGGTAAATTGGGTACCATTGTTAGAAATAACTTTGTGTGGACTACCATGGACTGAGAAATGATGTTTCAACTTGGTGATAACAGCAGTGGACGTTAGCTTAGGTAGTAAATCAATTTCAAACCAGTTTGAATAAGAGTCTCCCAACACTAAGTAATGCTGATTGTTCCACCTGAATATATCAGTGGCTACTTTTGACCAAGGTAGTTCAGGAACCTGATTTAGCTGAAGTGGTTCTCTTTGCAAGTGCGGTTAAGTGCTATTACATACTGAACAAGAAGAAAGTACTTTATCTACGTCTTTTACTAGAGAAGGCCAAAATACTAGTTCTCTCACCTTTCTTTTGGTAGATTTGGAACCTGGGTGACCATGATGCAAAAATCTGTATATATTCATGTTGTAAGAAAGCAGGAACAACAATTCTAGGACCTTTGAAAATAATGCCATCTTCCATCAACATCTCATCTCTGCAAGTTAAATAAGTTTGCACTTCAGGTGGTACACCAGATTGCTTTGACGGCCATCCAACATTAATGCAGTGATTGAGCTTTTGCAAAACTGGATCAGTCTTTGTATGATCTCTTAGCTCATCACGTCTCGTGATAGAAAAATGAAACACTTCCCTGATGTCAAAGTCAAAATTCTCTGCATGAAGCTGTTCCATTGTATTTCTGGGCAATCTGGATAAGGTATCAGGCAGATAAAGAAGTTTACCTTTTGTATAGACCATTTTGAGGTTGTACTTTTGCAATCTGAGCATCATTCTTTGTAGTCTCACTGGAGCTGAATGCATAGGCTTCTTTAAGATAGTGACTGCAGGTTGGTGATCGGTTTCAGTATGAATAGCTTGACCATAGATATAATCATGAAAATTTGAACATGCAAATACTATTGCAAAAGTTCTTTCTCAGTTTGAGCATATTGCATTTCAGTTTGGGTAAGAGTTCTAGATACATAGGCTACTGGTCTGCCTTTTTGAAGAATAACTGTGCCAAGACCAAATTTTGAAGCATCAACGGAAACAGTTACTGGTGTATTGATATCATAGTATCTTAATGTAGATGGGGTGGCAATTTTCTGCTTAAGGTCTTCAAATCCCTTCTGGTGCTATTCCATCTAAGACCATATAACAGTTTTGCACATCATCTCTCTAAAAGGTGCTGTCAAGTCACTGAAGTCTGGTATAAACTTGCCTAAATAGATGACCATACCAAGAAAACATTGCAGAGCTTGAACATTATCTGGTGCTGGCATGTCAAGAATGTCTGCTTGCTTGGACAGGTCTGGTCACTGGGTGCTAGTAAATAAATGACTTGTATATGTAACTTCTGGTAGTCTGAATTTGCACTTCAGAGGATTGAGCTTTAAGTGTCTAGAACTTTCTTAAGATTTCTGTCATGCCCTGCTTCACCATTGCCTCCAACCAATAAATCATCTACTATTATGGCACAAGGTTAACCTGAAAAAATTTGCTTCATTGCATGCTGAAAGACTTCTCTTGCAAAATGTATTCCAAATGGGATCCTGAGTAATCTCTAGCTGCAAATGGAGTACTGAAAGTAGTCAGAAACAAGGATTTACAATCAAGCATCACTTGCCAAAAATGAACTTTTTGCATCCAAGGCAGAAAAAAACTGTGGCATTTGGTATTAGCGCTGCAACTTAATCTGCTGTACAGATTGAATGGTGTAGTCTCTTTGATGCATTTTTCAAATCTCTTGGGTCAATACATATTCTGATTTTGTCTGAGCCTTTTTTGTGGGCTGCTACCATGGACGATACCCATTCAGTTGGTTCTGTGACTGGACAAATTACAGCCTGCTGCACCATTTTATCCAACTGAGCTTTAACTTTATTCTGCATTGCTGTCAGAACTTTTCTTGCTGGTCTGACCACTGGACTGACCTCTGGGTCTAACTTCATAGAATACGCAACTAGAAGTTTGCCCAACTTGTTTTCGAAAACATCAGCATACTCTGAGAAAATAGCTTCAGTAAAACTGGAACTAGAATATGTGCTTACATGATGAACTTCTTTAGTAAAGGAAAGGAAATTCATTCTCAAACTGACTTGGAGACCCAATAATGACTGCACAGGTCTTCGGACTACAATAGAATAACAAATTGTAACACTTCCTAGCCAAATAACATGAAAGCACTATTGAACCTTCGGTTTGAATTTCTTCACCTCCATAAGCAACAAGTTTTGTACAACTAGCCACACTGAGTTGTTCACCAGTTCTCACCTTAGCAAATGTTTCTGCTGCCATAACATTACACCTTGAGGCGAGCCCATGTCTCCTTTGAGCTCAGTGGATTTACCATTAATCTGGACAGTAACAAACACCTCATTCTTTGCTAAAAAATTTACTGCATCAACCTTTTTACCAATTACTGATACACAATCTACGTAGAAAGTAGAATTGCAGCTCTCTATATGATCAACCAGCTTTTTTGAGTGACCCTTCTTTATAACTGTGTGAGGTGTACTTGATTTGCAAAACATTTGAAAATAGTTCCATTTTTTACACTTGTGGTATTGCTAACCAAATGCTAAGCATTGTTCCCCTTTTAGACTCATGACTGGCACCACAATTGTAACAGTTAACAATAAAGCTTGATTTGGGTTTTGCTGACTCACCTTTGTACTGCACTGAGCATGTCCTTTTCTTAGAACTTGCTGGAAAACTACAGGTTTTGCCTGGGGAGCCTGCGGAGGTGGCAGGTGCCATGTCATTAGGCCTGCTTCTGCTAGCACATATTGCATGCTGTTTACATTTACTCTGGAGCCTGCTGAAACCATGTTCTGATCACTTTCTTTAAATTCATGGATTTGATAAATCTCAATAGCTTTGCTCAGCGTTAGATCACTGTCACAAATCAAAATATTTCTCACTTCAGCACTATTAATACCACACAAGCCTGTCCTTTATCAACTCATCTTTTAAGTTACCAAACTGGGACATTTTTATTTGTTTCTCAAGTCAGTAATATAAGCTGCAAAAGTTTCCCCTGGTTTTTGATCTCTTGTGTAAAACAAATGCCTCTCTAATGTACTATTTGTCTGGGGGGGTTACACATTTCCCTGAATATGTGTTTCAAACACTTGGGGTCTTCCCTTGATTCACCCTATACAACAATATAATGGTTTTCACCTTCGCCCTCATATACTGCTGGTGCATACACAAATGAATGCTCTCTTTCAATGGCCTATGACCTAGTAGGTTTAGCAAAATGAATGCCCTGGTGCATGCGTCTTTGTCAGAATAAGCTGTTTGTATAAAAATATCATACACTTGCTCAAATATTCTCCAGTTCTCTGCAACATTCTGATCAAACACAAGTGGTGATAGTTTTCCAAATCCATCTGCCATATTAATAGATACCAGTGAAGGCTTTTGCAAGTATGCATGCACACACACACACACACACACACACACACACACACACATATATATATATATATATATATATATATATATATATATATATATATATATATATATGCCAAAATTGTATGCCAGTATTTGTAACTATGCCCAATAGGACAGCAGGCCTCTGAATAACTGAACTTTATATAAGTCTCTCAGGCACAAGAATACTATACTCCTGGAATTACTTTACTGTAAGAAATCACCTCTTAGTGTAAGAAACATTTCAAAATAACTGCACTGTGTGAATAAACTGGGGGACAGAAGAAGGTCAGAGTAAGAAACATTTCAGAGTAACTGCACTTTGCAAATAAACAGTACACAGCACACTGAAACTTTCCCAAAATGGCTGTACTTTGCTAAATAACTCTTTGCAGTGCAAGAAACACTCTGTAATGGTGGCACTTTGCGAACAGACACACCCAGCACAAGAAACTTTTCAAAATGGCTATATTTTGACTGTACTTCAGAAAATAGTTGCACTTTGCACACAAATGAACTCTTCAGAATAAATGCACAGTAATAAGCACACACTGTTAGCACTTTTACACACTTTGAGATACTTTGAATAACTGTAGTTATGTCCTAAATACAACGCAAAATAGTAGTTATGCCAAAACATAGTAGTTTGCCAAAAACATGCAGTTGCCTTGCTTTATTTATGTTTAATGTGCCCTTTTTGCCCTTGTGTGGTCCCTGCACTGACCCAGTAATCAAGGAGCCTCAATCCTCACCACTAACACCAGTGAGGGACTTGCACATTGGGAGGATGACAAGCATACATAGTAAAGTACAATTTTCCTTAAGAGCACACAGAGATCAGAGTCAGTCTGGGGCTGGTTTCTCCCTCTTTCTCCAGATTCCCAATAAGACTCTCCACTGGCACAGTTATAGGGTTAAGATCTCAGCCGAGTGATCAAGCCAAAACCTGCAGCACTCTTTCTGTCAAACCAGTGCTTCGTGTCCCTGCCCAAGTAGCTGACACACACACACACACACACACACACACACACACACACACACACACACACACACACACACACACACACACACACACACACACACACACACACACACTTTGAGATTTGATTTAGATACAAACACACAGACACTCCTGGGGAAGGCTGGCACAGGTTTACTAACTATGCTCCCTTCTACCCAGACTACAAGGTACTAATCACTGCCATCAACCATCCTTTATCAGCTACTTTAATGCCCTTCCCAAAGGGAGACCAGTTCTAGTGTGTAATGTTACTATTATCCAAATAGTAAGTGTGGCCAACAGCAAGGCTATTTAAGAGTAGTCTGTACAGTGTCACCAAATACATATGCAAGTACTTTAAGAGCTTAGATATCTCTAAACAAACCAGCAACAATTAAAATGTTTAATATATATTTAATAATAAATAATAAAAGAACAAGACAATGCTCAATAACTCAACACAGCGACAACAGAGTTCAGAATCACGGGAAATACTTTAAAACAACATTGCAGGACAGTCTCAAATAAATACAGAAAACATATTTAATGCATTCCTATCTATATCTAAGAGATACCATGCCCTAAATGACTTGCTTACAGAGCCAGGCAAATATAGATGAGAAGTGCTGATGAGAGAATGTTTCTAGGTCCAAAGACATATATAAAATGCACAGACTCTCTCTGAGATAGTTCTTAAATTACTATCAAGCATTTCTGCTGGGTTATCTCAGATTACATCATTCTTTGTCACCTATGTGTCAAAAATACTTATCTCTCAGAAATTTACCTGGAACGGGAAGTCGTAAAACAGTTAAATACTTTTATCTTTGAAACCTGTAATTATTTCTGTTTCCAGACAATAGAGAAAACTCCTAACTGTAGACATCCTGTCTCCTAGCTGAAACTGAGATGCCACAGTTGTAAACAATTTCAACTTATTTTCTTAGAGTTTTGCAAGTTAACTCTGTATGTTCCAGCTTCTTACTATCAAAACATACATTTGCATTGCATAGGCATATAGTTCATATACATTTCTGTTCTTTTCCAGTAGGGTACACTGTGGTTACATTCTTGAAACTCAGTACATAACATACAATTTAACATAACATATACCTTTCTTACATTTGTAAGACAAGCAAACAAACCATATTACTATTTACAAATAACATAGAATTATTTTCAAAATTCCAGCTAGCTGGGCTGGCAGCCTTTACAATCCCCCCCATGAGAACTCAAGCTAGTTTTTCAAGTGACTCTTGAGAAATTGAGAGGGTTAAGCCTATCTCAGAATACCTTACCCTATTCCCTGTCTTGTGAGGCCATCCGGGTTGGCATTGCTAACCCCCACTGCAGTGCTGCACTGTCATATCATATGCTTATAACCCTAGGCTCCACCTTAGTAACTTGGCATTTTGCTGGCAGGCACGATGTAACCATGTTAGGGGATTGTGGTCTGTAACTACAGTGAATTTTCTTCCATACAGCTAACACTGAATTTTCTACAGTGCCCACACCATGGCTAGACATTCCTTTTATACAGCTGCATAGCATTCCTCCCAGGGTTGGAGCCTATGACTGAGATAAACCACTGGGTGCTCTTCTCCTTCTCAAGAAATCTAAGTACAGCCCCCAACCCATGGTTTGAAGCATCCACCTGCACAACAAATTATTTGCTGCAATCTGGACTGGCTAACACAGGGGGTCTTCCCAAAGCTCCTTTAAGCTTCTGGAATGCCTGCTCACATGCTGGGGTCCACACTACCTTTTCTGGCCTGTTTTTTCTTGTCTGGTCTGTGAGGGGAGCAGCTATGGTACTATAATTGGGGGCAAACATTCTGTAGTACCCTGCTGTCCCTAAAAAGGCCCTCAATTATTTTTGGTAACAGGTGCAGGCCATATCTGAATGGCTTCCACTTTGGCAGATTCTGGCCAGATCTTACCCCTCCCCACTTTATGTCCTAGGTGGGAGACCCCTGCCATACCCACCTGACATTTGCTGGGCTTAATAGTCAACCCTGCTGTCTGTAGTCTGTAAAGCACCTCCCTGACATGCTGAAAGTGCTCTTGCCAGGAACAGATATAGATGGCAATATCATATAGGTAAGCAAGGGCAAAATCTCCTGGTCCTGCTAGGATATGATCTACCAGACTCTGGAAAGTCACTGGGGCATTTTTCATCCCAAAGGGCATCTTTGTGAACTTATACAAACCAAAAGTAGTCACAAAAGCTGATCTGTCTCTAGCACTGAGAGTCAAGGGTGGTAAGATACTTAGCCCCACTCAGCTGCTCTAGGGCTTCATCTGTCCTAGGCATGGGGTAAGCATCTGACGCTGTGTGACTATTTCATTTCCTGTAGTCCACACAGAACCTGGTGCTGCCATCCTTCTTTGGTACCAGTACCACTGGGGAGGCACAGGGACTGCTGGACTGCTGAATTACCCCTAGTTTCAACATTTACTGTATCTTCTCCTTCAGAGTCTGTTTGACTCTCTCAGGCACCCTATAATGGGCCTGCTTAATAGGTCTTTAGGGTCCTGTATCCACATGGTGTTGCACCAGGTGGGTGCACCCTGGTTTCCCAGTGAACATGTCCCCAAACTCCTGTAACACTGCTCAGATTTCTCGAACCTGGGTAATAGATAGCTGCTGGGACATTGCTACCTCTTCCACTGGGGTGTCAGTCCGAACCTCACTGAGGAGATCAGTCACCAGATCTCCCTCAGACTCCTCCTGCAATCCACTGCAAATACTCAGCACAAGGGCCTCCTTTTCATGGTAAGGTTTCATCATGTTAACATGGTATCCTCCTGCCTAGCAGTTCTACCATGTAGTTAACATCACTGACCTTCCTTACCACCTTGTAGGATCCCTCCTAAGTTGCCTGCAGCTTGTTATGTCTAACAGGAATGAGAACCATTACCTGCTGCCCTACAGCATAGTCTCTAACTCGAGCATTCCTGTCATACTAGACCTTTTTCTGCTGCTGGGCGTCTGCTAGGTTCTCCTGGGCCAAGCCCATGAATTTCCTGAGCCTTGTCCTGAGGTTTAGGACATATGCCATAAGAGACTCCTTGTGGGATTCACCCTCCCACTCATCTCAAATTAAATTTAGAGGTCTCCTCGCCCTATGCCCATACAGCAACTCAAAGAGTGAAAAACCTGTGGATTCCTGGGGCACCTCTCTGTAAGCAAACAACAGCTGGGGCAAATATTTGTCCCACTCACTCTTAAACTGGTCTGCAAATGCCTGTAGCATGGTCTTGAATGTAGAGTTTAACCTCTCAACAAGACCATTAGTCTGGGGATGGTAGGGGGTGGTCTTTAGGTGCTTCACCCCACAGTACTTCCACAGACAAGCCAGCAGGTCTGACATGAAATTGTCACCTCTGTCAGTCAGTATTTATTTTGGGAAACCTACCCTGCTGAAAATCTCTAACAAAGCATTTGCTACCTTTTCTGCCTCAATGGAGGACAGAGCCACTGCCTCAGGGTATTTGGTAGCATGATCTGCTACCACTAGGATATACCTTTTCCCTGTGGAACTTGGGGTATTCAAAGGCCCCACAATATCCATAGCTACCCAGTGAAATGGCTCCTCAATCACAGGCAAAGGCATCAAAGGAGCTTTCACCTTGCCACCTGCCTTGCCTACCTTTTGGCACTGTTCACAGGTCCTGCAGTACCCTGTTACATCTCTGGAAATCCCAGTCCAATAAATGTTCTGCGTAATATGTCTCTTTGTAGATTTTTTACCCATATGACCTGCAAAGAGAATATCATGGGCTATGGCTAGAAGTGCCAGACAGTAGGCTCTGGGCACTACCAACTGCTATATTCTGTCACCCTCTAGCCCTCCCTCAGGGGTGCACTCTCTGTACAGTAACCCTTTATCCCAGTATACAGATTCCCCCTTCCCTTGAGAATCAGGTGCTTCACTAGCTACCTCTCTCAGGCCTTGTAATGTAAGGTCTGATAGCTGAGCTGTCTCAACTCTCTCTTAGTAACCCTTCCAAGTTCCCCTTCCACAGGGGGAGTCTGGTGTCCTCTGACAGCGGTGCCTCACTGTCAGCCTGGGTACTACTATTCACCTCTGTCCTTGCAGTCACTCTGTCCAAAGGAACATCAGTACCCACAAGCAGCTGTGACTCATCTTCAGTCTCACTGCTACAGGTTACCTCCTTCATGAAGTAACCACCTCACCAGTCCTGGCTGCAAGTATGTGGTCTGTCTGGGACTCCACCAGGCTACCAGACCCACATGCTTCTCTCCAAGCCTGACTGCATGTAACTGCATGAACACATGGTACTGCATTACTAAAATCATTCCCTATCAGGACATCTGCAGGGTGGTAGTTTGTTACCCTTGTTGTCTCAAGACAACCTACTGTTGTCATTTGTCATTCCTACTTACTGGCTTTCCCACCTTTTGTTTTCCACCTTGTCTCCATGGACATCTATATGCTACATGGTCCCACTAGTTGCATTTAAAATATTTAATCCTAGGTCCTGGACATGTACCTGGACTAATGGCTTTCCCTGCTACTAACAGACTCTGTTGGGGCAGTCTGGGCTGCCCACCATGGGTTCCCTTAGACCAATGAGCAGCATTGGGTATCCCTTTCCTTTGCAGTGATGCCCTGCTTGCTAGGTATAGGTCTCCCTTCTTCCCCAACCCATCTACAGTAAGGCATTGTCTATCAGCTAACCAGATTCTCATGTCCTCAGGCAAAGTGCTAAGGGCTTGTTTCCTCACCAAAATGTCTGCCAGCCCTTCAAAAGTGGTGACCTGACATCCACTCACCCACCTATGAAAATAAGTGCTTAGTTCAGCAACATATTTGTAAACACTTTCATCTGTCTTGTGTCTGTGCTCACAAAACCTTTTACTATAAGCTTCAGGTGTTAACTTAAGAAATTCTAGCAAACAATTCTTTACAACATTACAATTTAAGCAGTCATTATCAGACAGTTTGGAAAGAACAGTTACAGCTTTACCATGGAGTAAGGCGGTCAGGAACCAAACCCAGAGCCCTTGGTCAACATCATACTGTTTAGACACCCTCTCAAACATATGAATGAAACTATCAAAATTATCTCCCTCTGTAAAATGTGGAAGACATTTACTGACCTTTGTTGCTTCTGGGGTTCAGTTATGCCCTTCCCCATTACCTCCATGACTCTGGTGAAGAGTCAGCATCTCCTTTTCATGTTACCTCTGCCTCTCCTTCTCCTCAGCATCCAGGCATCACAGTTTCCATTTTCCTCAGTCTCTAGACACATCAGTATCTCTGCTGCTTTTATTTCCAAAAGCTTGGCCTCCAACTCAAGTCTCTTTATCTCCAGATGGATTTTAAGTCCTCTGTGGAAAGGTTGAGCTGTTCATTTTCTGAGAGTTGTACATCTCCACAGCCAGTTTGATTGTCCTCCTGGTTACTAGTCTCTGGTGCAGCTGTGACTAAAGCTGCAATCAGGTGTGCCTTATTCAGGTTGGTATGCATCAGTCCTTTAGCCTGGCACATCTCAGCCAACTGGCTCCTTGTCAGCTTGCCACACTCCTTTGCTGATATGCTTGCCTGCTCTCCCTGACTAACTAAACTAACAAAATAAATAAAACAATCGTGATATGAACTCTGAATGTTCACTGCATGGCTGATTTAGAGTACAAAAACACCTTCAGTGATCACTGTACACAAACTACAGGAATTCAATATTCACACCACTACAAGCCAATTAATATGTGATGTGGCGATCCCACCACTGCCAAACAATTAATCTGTGATGTCCCTGCACTGGCCCAGTAATCAAGGAGCCTCAGTCCTCACCACTAACACCAGTGAGGGACATGCACATTGGGAGAATGACAAGTACGCACACACAGGAAAGTACAATTTCCCTTAAGAGCACACAGAGATCACAGTAATTCTGGGGCTGGTTTCCCCCGCTTTCTCCAGATCCCCAATAAGACTCCCCATTGGCACAGCTATATGGTTAAGATCTCAGCCGAGTGGTCAAGCCAAAACTTCCAGCACTCTCCCTGTCCAACCAGTGCTTTGTGTCCCTGTCCAAGTAGCTCACACACACACACACACACACACACACACACACACACACACACACACACACACACACACACACACACACACACACACACACACACACACTTTGAGATTTGATTTATATACAAACACACAGACACTCCTGGGGATGGCTGGCACAGGTTTACTAGCTATGCTCCCTTCTACCCAGACTATAAGGTAGTAATTACTGCCACCAACCACCCTTTATCAGCTACTTTAAGGCCCTTCCCAAAGGGTGACCAATTCTACTGTGCAATGTTACTATTATCAAAATGGTAAGTGTGACCAACAGCAAGGCTATTTAAGAGTGGCCTGTACAGTATCACCAAATACTTATGCAAGTACACCAAGAGCTTAAATATCACTAAACAAACCAGCCACAATTAAAAGGTTTAAATATATTTAATAATAAATAATAAAAGAACAAGATAATACTCAATAACTCAACACAGTGACAACAGTGTTCAGAATCACAGGAAATACTTTATAAAACAACATTGCAGGACAGTCTCAAATAAATACAGAAAACACCTAAACTATTCTTTACCGTATTCCTATCTATATCTAAGATATGCTATGTCCTAAATGACTTACTTACAGAGCCAGGCAAATATAGGTGAGAAGTGCTGATGAGAGAATGTTTCTAGGTCCAAAGACAAATACAAAATGCACAGACTCTCTCTCTGAGATAGTTCTTAAATTACTATCAAACATTTCTTCTGGGTTATCTCAGATGACATCATTTTTTGTCACCTCTGTGTCAAAAATATTTACCTCTCAGAAATGTGCCTGGAACTGGAAGTCGTAAAACAGTTAAATACTTTTACCTTTGAAACCTGTAATTATTTCTGTGTCCAGACAATAGGGAGAACTCCTAGCTGTAGACATCCTGCCTCCTAACTGAAACTGAGAGATATCACAATCATAAAGAATTTCAACTTATTTTCTTAGAGTTTTGCAAGTTAACTCTGTATATTCCAACTTCTTACTATCAAAACATACATTTGCATAGGCATATAGTTCATATACATTTCTGTTCTTTTCCAGTAGGGTGCACTTTGGTTACATTCTTGAAGCTCAGTACATAACATACAGTTTAACATAAAGTATAGTTTTCTTACATTTGTAAGACAAGCATAGAAACCATATTACTATTCACAAATAACATAGAATTATTTACAAAATTCCAGCTAGCTGGGCTGGCAGCATTCACAGCACTTATATTTGTTTTGCTCATTTAATCTTCTTCCATGCCCATTGTACTTTTCATGTGCTCGTTTTACTCTAAACATGCCCATTTTGCTTTAAACATGCTTGTTTTACAATTCTGAGGTAATTTTGAACCCCTTAAGTGCTGTCCTGATAATTGTTTCATCAAATATCTTAATTTAATTTTTTTTAATTAATTAACCTTTTGTGCCTCTTGCTTGTTTAATAATGCAGTGTGTGCCCTTGTAATGCTCTGTTTTATCTTTTTTATAAAATAAATAATTTGTGCAAGTTTTCATTACCTTTGGTTCTTTTCTGGCCCTTTTTTGTGCTCAATTATCTTAGTTTACCTTCAGTGTTAACACTGCACCTCATAGCTCCGAAAAGCAGTCTCTGGAATCCTGGTTCTGACACCATGTTGCTCGTCCAGTCAGGATAAAACAGATGAGCCTTCGTGGGTTCTGTTTAATCAGCTTTATTATGTACAAACACAACAGGATTGAGGCAACTTAGATAAACTTATAAACAAACTAGATATTACACTCATACATGCTCACTCTGTGGCTGCAGTCTCAAAATGGCACTGACATTAGAAAGTGTTTGCCATTTATATGCATGTGCTGGTCTTGAAACACTTCTTAAAGGTACAAACACACACACACTTTTCTACAGTAAGTGACCTCAGGAAAATAAAATTATTACATCACTCCCTTGAGTCAGTAGTAAATGTCTGACAGAACGTGTGGAATGACTTAAGACAATGCTGTTCTTTGGTAAGGGGTATGCCCTAAGCTTAGCCCTAGGACTGCCTTTTTTCTCAAACTGAAATCTAACCTAGTGCTGCTTCAGTTAAATATGTGAATGATGTGAAGGCATTTAGTTTGCATTAGTACGATGAATAATATCAGCATCATGCAGGAGTCTCTGCATAAGATGTATTCCTACTCTATCAGGAATGAGAAGTCTCCCAGTAATTCGCTTGATAAGGCATGGCAAGATCAAAAGTCAGCATGGGGAATGCTGAGGGCCTTATAGCGCACTCATTAAATTAATGAAAGAATGATCGATTGAAGAAATGGGAGGTAGAAAACCCGGACCAGGCTAAGAAGGAATACTGGTAGTCTAAGAAAGAGAGTAACAAACTAGTCATGATAGCAAAGAACAAGTTGTTGGAAAACTGCTACATGTTTCTGGAAAATGGCTCTGCAGATGGCACAAAGAAGCTTTATCAGGCTTTAAGGCAGTGACAGAAAGACATAGAAAATATTCAACAGATACAGTTCATAAGGGATGCCAGCAAAAATCTAATCACCAGCCCACTGGTCATCAAAGGCAGATGAAAGGAATATATCAAGGTACTTCTCAATTAAGAAAGTACTGAGGAAACTGTACTGCTGTATGCACAACCTACAATGAAAAAGGAAGCCTATGACAAAAGAGAAAGAGGGACCCACTCTAGAAAAAGGAAGAACAGCATTATGGAAATAAAGGCAGGGAAAGCAACTAGCTAAGATGGAGTCATGGCAGGTAAGATCAAAATTTTGGGTGTGTTAGAGAAGAAATGACTCCTGAGGGCACTGACTGTGGTATGGAGAGAGAGAGGCACATTCTAGACAAGTACAGCATAAATATTTGAGTGTCACTTTATAAGAACAAATGGGCCATTCACAGTGATGGGCAATACAGGGGTATCAAAAGCTTATCACACTGCATGAAGGTACTGGAGAGGGTGACAGGCATACAGATATGCAGAGTAGTAAAAACGAAGATAGGAGATGAACTATTCAGATTCAGAATGAAGTAGAACTGACATGCTTTTTGCAGTGAGAAAGATAGTGGACAAGAAGCTGGAGATTATGAAATAATCCAACTGGGCATTACTTGACAAAGAAAAAAACATATGACAAGGTTCATGAAAGTTAATTTGAGCAGTTCTGAACATGTATGAAGTTAGGGTTAGGGTTAGAATGAATGCAGGTTATTTACAAGGACCCAATGATAGAAGCACAGCTACAGCTATCCCACTCCACAAGGGGGGATCCACCTTAGATCCCAGGAACTACTGCCCCATCAGTCTGACGAGCCTGATCTGCAAGGCCATGGAATGTATTATCATGGAACTTATAAACAAAGACATTGGCAACCTTCAAACACTGGACCCCATGTAGTTTGGGTTTGTGAAGGGCCAATCTTGTCTCCTGAACCTGATTGACTTCTTCGAATCAGTCTCCAGAGCCGTGGGCAAGGGTAAGGTGGTCCACACAGCCTATCTGGACCTCGCCAAGGCCTTCGACACCATCCCCCACTCTGGAATCATAGAGAAACTTAGTAAGCTGGGCATTAATCCCTACATCACTCGATGGGTTGCCAACTGGCTTACTGACAGAACCCACACTGTAAAAGTAGCCGACTCCAAATCCATCTCCAGACAAGTGATAAGTGGAGTACCTCAAGCTTCATTCCTGGGACCGCTCTTGTTTGGCATCTACTTCTCTGAAGTACAGGCCAACACTAAGGGAATCTGGATAACAAAGTTCACAGATGACTGCAAACTGGGAGCCATTATTGAATCCCCAAATGATGTGGACATTCTACAAAAGGGCCTTTCAGAAACAGATGCTTGGTGTCAGAGCCATGGTCTCAAGCTCAATGCCAAGAAATGTATAGTTATCCCCTTTGGGAAAAAACATGTACCCATGAATTACCATATAGGTGGCAGTACACTAAACACTGAAAGTGTGATAAGAGACCTAGGGACACAGGTGGACAGTGGTCTCACCTTCGATAACCACATCGCCACAACAGTCAGGAAATCCTTCTATGTGGCACACCTCATCACTAAGGGCATTTCATCCGGAATAAAGGAGGTCATTGTCCCACTGTACTCAACCCTCATTAGACCCATTATAGAATACAACTCCCTGTTTGGTATGTACCTCTCAAGACATCTGCAACAACTGGAAAGGCCACAGAAATACCTCACTAAAAGAATCACAGGCCTAAAGCAGATGCCCTATGCTGACGGTCTAAAAAACCTCCACCTATACTGTCACATATCATCTACTCAGAGGCGATCTCTGCTTAACATACAAGGCCATGTCAAACCCAGAGCTGTTGGACATGCTACACTTAAAGAAATCCCAATCCCTCAGAGACACACGCACCAGGGATCTAAAACTTGTCATCACAATGAACAAAACATGATGGAGAGATAGGTTCCTGACCCAGAGACTCCCCAGACTCTGGAATAGGCTGCCCATTCAAAAGGAACCTTGATGATTGGATGGGAGATAGGAAATTCACCCCGGGGATCACATCAGTCGCCTTGCTAGACAGGGGTTCAGGGAAGTAAATACTGTGGGAAGAAATAGCCAGGGGAATTCTTATGGCTAGGCTTGTATAGGCCCTAGGGCTGATAGCCTAGTATCAGCCTATGAACCTATAATGGTTCCTGTAATGATTTAATCATTCTAATTGAAGACAAGCTTTCATTTCTGACTCATATTGTTAAATATGTCAAAAGATATCGAGAGTTTCATTATGTTATGTTTATGAAATCTAGGGAACCTGGTATTAATGCTGTACACACTTATTAGATCTAAGTCACAATATGTTTGTTCTTTATGTGGTCTCATAGTAGTAAGAATCTTATAAATAGATTTAAGGACATCCATAAAATATACACCAAAAGATGTCAAATGCCATTGCCCTTGTCATAATATGAAGAGTACCTTACACACAGGTGATTAAATTGTGACCCAGTTCTTGCAACTCACAGTGACCCTTACCTGTGTACAAGATTAAAACTACAATATTTGCTATAAAGTATAGGGTTACAAATATCTTAAATGGGATTAGAAAGACCTATTTGTCAGAGCAACAAAGAAAAAGCATTTGTACAACATTAGAATGTGAAATTTTGGAACTCTATCTCTTCTAAAATCAGTTCGGTCATTAAAAAGTGAAAGAGAAACTGAAAATTGTAATCTGAGGTGGCATGCCTGCCATTTATGCCAGCCCAATAACATACAGGCTCAGTATCCATCTGATACTGTCATCAGGCTCAACAGGGAATGTGAGTCATTGTTGGGATAAACTGGGGAATTAGAATACCATGGCCACAGGCTTGCCCTCTTACCTCTGGGGGAATCTGAGGAATCTGGAGAGGCTTGTGCAACTCCTAGTGGAGGAAGGGATCAAGCAGAGACAACAGCCAGAAGTAAAGCTTAGAGTTTGAGGCAGTATGTCCCATATTCCAAGATCCTGTGAACATGAGAAATATGATGACAGTGTGGTACACGGCAACACCATGACATGGAAAATGATTCATCTCCATAAGGATATTGGCCCTGTGGCTTCTTGGCCCAGCCAGCCCTGCTCCATGCCTTTATATAAGGAGTTGCTCATAATGCTCCCCATCCCAAGGTCTGGGGACTACTCAGTAAAAGGTTATATCTGGGATGAGCTGAAAAGAAGATTTGGGTTTTTTTATGTTGCGGTGCTGAATTCAGGGCTGTGTTACAAGTTTCTGTGTTTGCCCATAATTTACTTGGATAGAAGGAAGTTTCTCTGTTCACCTGCGAGAGAGGTGAGCTTTGAGCAGCCTATCTGTCCCTGGAGGAGTGGTTTCAGCCCAGAAATTAGTAGTTTATTGGCCATTTTTGGGCTAATTTCTATCTCTTTCATTTCACTGCTATAAAACCCACATTTGCAAGGTTTTTGTGCTTGTATACAGCTCAGGAAGCTCCTGCCTGATGCTTTGCAGAGTTCTACACCAGCAGAGAGAAAAAGACTTTGGAGTGATTAAGTATAATTTTTCTGCATTTTCTTGCTGCCTTTAGCTAATTCCACCTAAAACACCAATTTTTTAGAGTTTCTGTGATGCTTGTTTCAGCTACATATTGTACTTATTTTGCTAACTACACTTTAACAAAGTTGTTATTGTGTTTAAATTACCTCTTTAACTGTTGTAGGCTACACACTCAAGTCTGATAGCAATTTCTGTGCATTTAACGTGTTTTTTTATTGTATCTACTTTATTTTCTGAAAAAACCCCCCAAAAAAATACTTATTTTCCCACCTTTCTAAGCTAGTATAGTCCAGTTTTCAGGTTAGTGCTGAATTCAGGGCTGTGTTACAAGTTTCTGTGTTTGCCCATACCTTACTTGGATAGAAGGAAGTTTCTCTGTTCAACTGTGAGAGAGGGGAGCTTTGAGCAGCCTATCTGTCCCTGGAGAAGTGGTTTCAGCCCAGAAATTAGCAGTTTATTGGCCATTTTGGGCTAATTTCTATCTCTTTCATTTCCCTGCTATAAAACCCGCATTAGCACGGTTTTGTGTGCCGGGCAGTGCCGGTTAGCTAGGGTATAACTATTCCCAGCTCCATAAAGTCTACTCTTCAATTTTTCCCTTGGAACTAGATAAACTTTCAACTTAAGCACTCAAACCATTCACTTCTCAGCCCGGCACTTGCTCAAAACAAATAGCAAGCACTAATAAACCTTAGCATTAGACCCCCTATACTGTAGAGAAGGACAAGACTCTCTATTCGACCTTACCAGCCAATCAGTAAAACAGCTCACTGTACCTCTCCAGGCATGTCCAAAGGGCAGTTTCAGGTGTACTCTCTGGTCCAACTGGTGAATCTGGGCATTTTGAGGCAATGTTACAACCACCTCATATACACAGACAACCCTCTCCTCCTACCACCAAACACTAATACACGCAAAAGATGCAATTATACAGCCAAACTGGAGGCTAATCTCTCTCAACCCAAGATTGGACCAGACAGTCAAGAGGAGAAGGGAATTACTTGCATCACACCACCAGTCTCACATAGACCTATGAAACCAGCACCGGCAAAAAACACACATAAATACATAAAAACATACTCAGAGGCTCTAAATAAAAATCTGCAAAAGCAACAGAGACCTCCAAAGCAGACATCCAAGCAACCTCCACCCCCCAACACAAACCATGAAACACATACTTCACAAAACCAGTGTGCCACGCAATCACAGCCCTTAAGGCAAAGTAACATACCCAACACACTGGTAATAGGTGACTCTATAGTCAGGCACACTGACGTCCCACTCACTAGGCTGAACAAGGAGAACGTTACTGTTAGCTGCCTTTTGGGTGCCAGGATCCACCACATAACACAAGCACTCAGGTCACTCCAGAACAAGTACAAATATGACTGTCATTGTCCATGTTGGTGTGAATGACCTGAGCCGTACCTCCCTGGACTACATGAAAAGAGACATGGAAGAATTCTCTGATCACGTAGCCCAGGCCGGTATGACCCTGACCCTGAGTAGCATCCTGCCCTCACCAAGAATGATACCACTGTATAAAGAAAAAATGATCAATTTCAACAATTGGCTAAGCTTCTGGTGTCATTCAAAGGGGATCCAGTGTCTGTCAGTCTGGGATGACATGCTCGACAAGCCACGCCGCTTCGCTAGAGATGGCTTGCACTTGTCACCCTTAGGCTTTCGAATACTGGCCAAGGCTCTTGCCACCCCCATAGTTCCTTTTTTAGGCAAGGCTCAAAAGACAAAACCCACCACCGTAAATAGCACTAGTAACAAAAAACTGAGGGTAATGCTACTCAATGCCAGAAGTCTAAACCTTAAAATGCACGCACACGAGGCTGTCCTCAGTATGGAGAATATCGATATATGTGCAGTAACAGAAACCTGGTTTAAGGCTCCAGAGAGCACCTCAGCACTGCCAGGCTACAACTCATACCATACATTTCAGCCACAAAACCTGGACCGAAATACAAAAGGCGGGGGTGTATCCATATTCATCATGGATACCCTCACCTCCAGGTTAATGGCACAGCACAATGCTTCAGAGATCATCCACATGCAACTAACAATGGGCAGAACTGCAATTCAAATTGTAGCTTGTTACAGATCACCCACCATGTCCCAGGACCCCCATTCCACATTTCTGGAAACACTGGGAAGCATAAACCTGATATTGGATAATTTCAATTACCCAAACATTAACAGGGAGAACTACTCAAGTACTAACTCCCTTGCTCAACATTTCCTAGAATTTATAAACTCAAACACCCTGGATCAACTGGTCAACACCCCCACCAGAGGTGATAACATATTGGACCTGGTCATCACCAACTTGGGTGACCGGTGTTCCACACCGGAGGTCAACCCCTCGCTGGTTAGATCTGACCATAAACTAATCACTCTGGATATCCACATTTCGCCCCCACCCCCAGTCAAAGAAACCACCGTGAAAAACTTTTCAAAAGCAAACTTCACGTTACTTAAGATCGAGGTGGAAAGTTTCAAAGCTCTCATGCTAAAGGATAATGTTACCCAAGCTGCAAAATCCTTTACTAATGTACTCTATGGGCACCTACAAGAATGCATTGATTGTGCTATCCCAAGCAAAACCAAGACTCACTCCTCCAAGAAAAGGAAACCAGTCTGGTGGACTCCTGCCATAAACAAGCTATACAATAGAAGGAGGAAACTAGTACAGAAAAGAGTAAAATCCCAAGAAGGGAAGACATCCCTGATCAGTATCAGCAAGAAACTATGATACCTCATAAAATCATCCAAGGTTAGCGTCGAAAGAAAAATTGCCAAGGATTCCAAAGATAACCACAAGGCATTCTTTAGCTATGTCAAGAATCTAAGTGGAAATTCTCAGATCAGCTCGGAGTTAGTGCAGAATGGCACAAAATACACTGAACCGACCGATATCGTCAACATCCTGGCAGACAGGTTCAGTGCAAACTTCACCCCCCCCCTCACCCCCAAAATGGCCCATAACCATAACAGAAGAATGTAGTGCCCCTGAAATCACAGGCACTCAGGTTAAAACAGCCCTCTCCAAAGCCAAAAACACAGCATCAATGGGACCGGAAGGTGTCCCAGGCTGTGTCCTACATGAGCTCAAAGATGAACTAACCCCTCACCTAAACAAACTGTTCAAACTCAGCCTCTCCACAGGCTACATGCCCATAGAGTGGCGCACAGCAATGGTTATTCTGCTCCACAAAGGTGGAGCCACAACAGACCCTGGGAACTATCACCCTATAAGCCTGACTAGCTTGATCTGCAAGGTTATGGAGTGCATCATCATGGATCTCATTAACAGAGACATTGAGAACCTCCAAACACTGGACCCTACCCAGTTTGGCTTTGTTAAGGGCAGATCATGCCTCCTAAACCTGGTGGACTTCTTTGAGTCAGTTACCAAAGCTATAGACGAGGGAAAGGTGGTCCACACAGTCTACCTAGACCTTGCAAAGGCCTTTGACACCATTACCCATTCTGGTATTATATACAAGCCCACCAGCCTGAACATAAACCCCTACATCATGAGATGGGTTGCCAAATGGCTTATGGACAGAACCCACATGGTAAGAGTTGCGGGAACTAGGTCTGGCTCTAAACCGGTTACAAGTGGCATTCCCCAGGGCTGAGTCCTAGGACCCCTCCTGTTCAGCATATACTTCTCAGAGGTACAGGCAAGCACAGGAGGACTATGACTGACCAAGTTCACAGATGACTGCAAACTAGGGGCTATAATTGACTCTCCGGCTGACACAGACATCCTCCAAAAGGGTCTCACTGATACAGATGCCTGGTGTCAAAACCATGGCCTCAAGCTAAATGCCAAAAAGTGCATAGTCATCCCCTTTGGAAAAAACTAAGTACCCACAAACTACCACATAGGTGGTAGCCCCCTAAATATGGAAGATGTAATAAGGGATCTGGAGACCCAAGTAGATAGTAATCTCTCCTTTGATAATCACATTGCCAAAGTGGTTAGAAAATTCTTCTATGTGGCCCACCTAATCACAAAAGGGTTTGCATCCAGATCAAAAGAGGTCATTGTGTCCCTCTACACATCACTCATCAGACCCATCATAGAGTACAACGCCCCATTTGGGACGTACCTTACAAGACATCTGCAACAGCTGGAAGTCCCTCACCAAGAAGATCACTGGCCTCAAACAGATGCCCTATGCAACTCGAATGAAGAAACTCCAGCTGTACTCGGTTACATACCACCTACTCAGAGGTGATCTCTGCCTGACATACAAGGCCATGTCCAACCCGGAATTGATGGACATGCGCCACCTAAAGAAAACCATATCCTCTTGAGCCACACGCTTTAGGGATCTAAACCTCACCACAACAATAAATAGGATGTGCTGGAGGGATAGATTTCTGTCTCAGAGACTTCCCATGCTCTGGAACAAGATTCCAATCCACATTAGGCAGAGATCCTCACTAACACTCTTCAAGAGAAACCTTGATGAGTGGATGGGAAACAGAAAGTTTACCCCGGGATCACTTCAGTGGCTCTGCTGGACAGAGGCACAGGGAATTAATCTAGGCGGGCGGCGAAAGTCAACACATTCCAGCTAGGCTTATAAATGCCTTTGGGCAGATAGCCTAGTACCTACCTATGAACCTATGAACTTAGTGTCTGGTGAAAAACAATTGGCAGAAGGGAGGTGGAAAATGACCTTCTTTTCCATTCTGTAATGAAAGGAAAAAAGAGCCACATACCTCCAAACATAGTGAGAGTAGTTATCAGATGGTGTGGTTTACTAACTTCACCCTGACACTGGGGCTCTTGTGAGGTACCACTGGCTGTGTAACATGGGGGCATGACATAAAGGACTGGAATAAGGTCTCCAGCCATTGTCATGGTGTCTAACACTTGAGAAATGGATAGCACATACTGCATCTTGTGAGGTACCACTGGCTTTGTAACATGGTGGGGGCATGACATAAAGGACTGGAATCAGGTCTCCAGCCAATGTCTTGTTATCATATACCACATACTGCAACTTGGGAGGCACCACTTGCTGTGTAACATGGGGGGCATGACACAGAGGACTATTTATTTATTTAACATTTGTTTACCGGGAAGGTCCAACTGGACACAAGTCCTTTTTCAATGGAGGCCTGGGGAGAAAAGCTCCATGAGTAAAAGTAAATTTTAATGCACACATTACAATAATCAATAAAGTATAAATTAAACAAAATGTAGTATACATAAGAAAATACAAATTTGTTACATCTTGACAACAAAACCTAGGCTTTGAACATAGCTAGTACTATTTGTAAAGTATGATTTCCGTCAAGATATAAGGTTAAGACAGGTCAGTAGGAATTAAGGATTAAACACCGGGGAAGAAGTTGGATATGGTTGGGATATACTATGATGTATCAGAGCATTCATGAGCGGTTAGTACAGGAACATAGCCACTTATTTTTTAGATAAGCTTTAGATAGATAAGCTTTAAGTGATGGCTTAAAGTGGTTAGTGGATGAGATTGAGAGAATAGATTTAGGAAGGGAGTTCCATATACGAGATATATATTTGGAAAATAAAGATTCTCCTGCAGTGTTTTTGGCCTTGGAGACGGTGAGTATGTTCCTATCATTAGAGTGAAGTGGTCTGCTGGAACTGTAAGGAAGGATGAGATTTTGTAGTGCAGGGGTTCTGGTTAGTTGTGTTACAATGTTGTGAGTTAGAGAGAGTTGGTTGTAAAGAATAATGCCAGTCTGGTATTCTTAATGATGTGTTCTATATGGGCAGTCAGATGCAAACTTAGCAATTTTATTATAACATGCTTCTAGCTTAGATAAGTCAGTTTTCCTTAGATTAGTTAAAATTGGAGAGGCATATAGTAGAGTGGAGAGAATATGGGTTTGTGCTAATGTAATTTTGGCCATTATGGTCCGGAACCTTTTGTGCCTATATAGACTTCCAAGTTTCTTATGGACTTGTTTTATAGTTAGGGAGATATGCAAGTCAAATTTTAGGTTATTGTCTATTTCCACTCCAAGAAGCTTTGTATGTGTTGTCAGGGAAATTACAGTATTGTCTTTGGCTATTATGTTAAATGGAGGGCATGAGATAGATGTCTTGTTAGGATGGAAGAGTAATAATTTACTTTTGTTTGGGTTCAGGATTAGATGGGCATTGGCTAACCATGTTTCAACAGAAGTGAAAGATTCCTGTGTTTGAGAATGAAAAGCTGATAGAGAAGTGGCAGCACAGATAAGTGTTGAATCATCTGCATACTGTATTATAGAACCATGTGGAGTAGCTGTGTGTAGGTTATTAGTAAAGACAGAGAAAAGGAGAAGGCCTATAGATCCTTGGGGGACACCAATGGATAAAGGAAGGCGTGGAGATAGGTCACCCTGCCAAAGAACAGATTGTTAACGGCCAGATAAATAGTTATGAAGCCATGCTGTGGCAGATGGTGAGAAGGATAGATCAGTTAGTACATCTATTAGTTTGGAATGGGAGACCATATAAAAAGCTTTTGATAGGTCTAGAAAGATGGCAGATACAAAGTTATTGTTATTCCTGTGATGGTTTATGGTATTAGTGAAGGATAAGAGAGCTGTAGTGGTGCTATCTGATGGGCGAAACCCATGCTGAGTGAGAGAAGGTTATTTGTCAGTAAGAATTTCATGACCTAGAGATGAATACACCTCTCGAGTAGCTTAGAAAGAGGTGAAAGAATAGCAATTGGCCAATAGTTTGTCAGATCTGTGGAAGGTCCCCCTTTATGAAATGGGATTACATGGGAAATTTTCCACAGTTGAAGGACCTTGTTTTCGAGAATGGATCTATTTATAAGGATTGATACTGGGAAGGCTATAGATTCAGCTGCAATTTTGAGGTATTCACTGCGTAAGTTATCCACGGCAAGTGTAGTAGGTTTTAGTTGCTAGAGTAGTTTTTTTAATAGTGGCTGTAGGAACTGGGGAGAAAGAGAATGAGGCATTGCTGGTTGTAGACTTGGCTGGTTTGCTATCAGGAGTAGGGGTTTGCTGCTTGGAAAGGGCAATTATAGATTTAGTAAAATGCTTGTTAAAAATGGTAGCTATATTATCGGAATTGTTGTGTGTGAATGTTTGGGGTTGGTGTAGTAGATTTTCCTGGGTGAAGGATTCAGTTTATAGCCGGCCAGAGTTTTTGAGGTTTTTTGATATGTGTATTGAATGTTATGATACAAATATATTTTATCCTGTTTTATTTGTTTTTTTTGCCTTATTTCTAAGTTCCTGATTCTGTTGTTTAGAAACTACTGCGTTAGTCTTATGCCATAGTTCTCAGGCTTTATCCCTAGTTTTCAGAAGGGCCCTAGTGTCTCTGCTTAGCCAGGGAGCATAGTTTGATTTTGCTCTGATGGTTTGAACATGGGCATGTGCATTTAATATATCTAAAAAGGATTTATCAAACAGGTCTCCAGTCATAACCATGAAATGGAAGTGAAGAAATTCTCCACAACAGTGTTTTTTGAGAACATTTAAATATTTGTTTATGATTGGAGAGATCTGACTGTAATTCTGTTAATTGACTATTTTTTTTCATTTCTCATATGCTACTAATTTTATCATGATACACTTGTAAATAGATTTTCTCTTTTGACTAATTTTGTATGTTTATGTTAACTGTTTTTATTGCAAAAATGTTTCTGTGTTGCTGTTTTTCACAATGACATAACTGTATGATGTCTGTATTATTTCATCGAAATCTACTTACATCGAACTTCTATTCATTGAACCGACATCATCAAACTTCTCTTTTTTGAACATTCAAATCAGTGAATGTTTTTCCCAGGTAAGTAAACTAGCTGGCCAGCACACCAACTGACACAAAAGCACATTAAATTAAACTCAACAAACCGGGGGCTACGCCCCCACACCTCCGAATGTGGGGGCCTGTTCCCCCATATTCCCCCTGCTTATATACACCAACTCTGAGATCTCAATACAGTGGAGAAAAGGGCAAATTTCCAAATTGTGACCAACTAATTTCCTTACCTGTCACAAATATTCACTGACTTGAGTGTTCAATGAAGAGAAGTTCGATTATATCGGTTCAATGAACAGCAGCTTTATGTAAGTAGATTTCAACAAACTGATATAGACCCAACTGTATGTTTGTCTTTGCCTGCCTCTTCTGAGTTGTGGCTGTAAAGGGTCCATAGGCTAACCCACCTACCTGTTAACAAATGTATTTAATAAATAAATAAATAAATACATTCCTTGCAGTACATGGACCTTTACCTCCTCCATGTGCTACCAGTTGTTAAGAGTGAAAAAGTGTAGGAGTGATAAATATGTTATTGTTGTGAAAGCTGTAACATGCATAGCACTGCCTCACAGCCAGCAGCCAGAAGCAAAGTGTATGTACGATGCCCCGATATCTTTATAAGCTGCACTAGATGTCTGACTGTCCCTTCTGCGTAGCAGCTCAGTGGTTGGCTGTTAAAGCTCCTTCACCTTCCTGCTGTTCTTCTGGTGTGACTGCTGTTTTATGGTATAACAAAATATTATAACAAAGTAAAAGGTACTTAATGTTTGTTTGTGTCTTTCGCTTTTCCCGGTTAGGGGTCGTCACAGCGGAACTCCGGTCCGCTAATGATTGGCAGTAGAGTTTTACGTGCTGGCTTGCCGGGCCTAACGCACAACCTTCAATGAAGGAATGCCTGTTCACGCATGTCGCCACACAGAAAATGCTCTAATTGAGAATCGAACGGGCAACGTCTAACTGTGAGGCGACAACGCTACCGCAGCACCACCACCGCAGTTTTGTTAAACACCTTTCTTCCATCAGAAGGGTGCTTAACAAAGGTTGTCTTTTTCCTAATTTCAGAATATTATGCTGGTGCTGTATGTCTACATTATATCTACTTGTTATGTTATTTTGATTTGTTGTGTGAATTTTCTTTCCTGTTATGCAATACACAATCAAAATAACTGTTAAAATTAATGATAATGTATATTATTACATTATTACATATTAAGTGTGAAATATGATCTTGTATAATATAAAAAACTGTATGCCCATTCCCAAGCCTTTTCCTTTGGGAAAGAGTGAAAGGCCAGAGTAATTACACTGACATTACATTGCAGACTTCACAGTAGATGTTTCTGTTATAGGTTAGCCTAGGCTACACTGAATTCTTCACTTAGATTGGATCTCTATGGAAAGTTAGTGTCATAAAAATGTGCAAAGGCTGGTTTACTGGTTAGGAATTAAATTATTAAATGTTCTGCAAATTACATTAAAGTATTTATTGCCATATGCTTTTATTATATATAATTCAAGTATGTTTTTGAGTTCATCTCTGAGTTATGTATAAAGATCAGTTTGATCGTACCATGAGAGACAAGTAACCTTCTGGAAATACGAATCAGTCTTGTACTGTTCAAACTTCTGAAAAAATCTCTTCATTAAAAAAATGTTTTAGTCTGTTTCTTTTTCAGCATGGCCTCAGCTCTTTTTATCTGGATACTGTCAGTCTCCACTTATGATAATTGTAATGATTTTTTTAAAAGGACAACATTAGTTTTAGTCAAATCTTCACAATGAAAAAGGCTGCTTGCCAAATTGTTAGGAAACTTTGGTATACCAGTGACTAAAAGATTTCTGAGATGTGTAATTACTGAACTATAATCACCCTCCTGAACTATTTATACCTCTGTGAGTACTATGACATAAGCAAGCATCTAAACATTCCCACGTTCTTACATTCTTACAAGAGCTCTTACTGCTAGCAGCCAGTTAAAATGGCATTTTACGTCTCTGCACCAAGATTAAAAAAAAAAATCAGTGGAAACAGTCAAAACAAAAGAATGTATATGGATAAATTAACAAACTGAAACTAAACACTCAATGTCTTTGCTACAGAACTAACAATTAAATAATAATAATAATAATACTGTTTCACATTACACTCATTTTAGCTCAGTTCAGATGAAATCAAAACACATAATTAACCAGTTTTTCATGGGGGAGTACTTATACCAGGTGATGAGCACTCTTCACTCTTTATACACATACAGAGTAACCAATTGCTATGTGGTGTGATCAGGGCCTGGCCCCTACTCAGCTCCATTTTGTTCTGCTAGAGTTTCTCTATAACATTTTTCAATTGTCCTCAGAGAGGTTCTTCATGCTTTCATTTCCTTGATGTAGTTCTATGAACAAGACCAGCAAGGATTTTTTGTGAGTGGTCCATCCTTCCCTCTGCCACTCATCTATCAGGAAAGTTATGTTATATGTCGAGTTTCAGCCAAGCTGGCCATTTTATCTCTAACCTAGCCTCATATCTTCCTTAAAAATAGAGAAGACCAGGTCACTTTCAAAAGCTATGTCACCAGTCTCCCCTACTATCACCGCAATGCCTAAGCATTCAAAAAAGAAGAAAAACAGCTGGAAGCATAAGCAGAACTGCTTTGGTAGGCAGTTCTAGCTGAATTTTCTAAACTTCTTTGATCTGGTGGTACACCTTAGAAAGCCACAGTATATATCTTTCACGTGTTAAATCCAACCCAGCTGTCTGCCACAACTTTGTTTAAAGGCATAATATGTCTTTACTTCATTTTTTATCAGAAGCTCATAAATCCTTCTCAAAAAGCCCTGGGTCATGGTACCTACCTGCAGGGCACAATTCCAAAAGACCACTTAACATAATGTATCTTCATTTTCCAAGTTTAACCATTTCATATAACACAAGCAACAGTCTTTATCTCAAATAATATTCCACAAAAATGCAAATAAAATGCTTAACTTTGGTCCCCAGAAGCATAATTCCCTAACTGACAATAGCTGTCCCCAATATCTGAATCATGTAACATCTCTCAGACACTGTGATGGAACACCCTGCTCTCAAGTCCACAGCCCACACATCTTTATTAAGGTCAGCTATGCCTACCTGTCTCCTTGTTCTAAACCATCTAAATGCTTACTCAGCACTGTCTGAAAGGGCTGACATTAATGAACGTGGTTTCTGAGGCTGTCTTTATTTAAACAAGAACAAATATTTAAATATTTTCTCATTAGGGCCTTCTCTTTCCTAACTCAGAACATTCCAGAGCACCACATAGGAGTATACAAACCACAAATAAAGATTTTAGATGGGTAGCTCTGTAGATATGTGCACCAATGGAAAAACTTTATAGGGTTTATTCTTTGCCCTGGAGGGTCCTTGGTTGAACCTCCTATAATAAGTTCAGCCATTACGTTACTCAAGGTTAATTTATTTATTTGTCCATTGACTGACAAAGTCTATTAGGCTGATCCAATTTTCAGTGGAAGCTTGGGCAGAAAATGCTCCAACAGATCCATTTAAGATACTCATGACAAAACAATTTTTTCAACGATACATTACACAGATAGTTCTTAAGATATCTAGAAACAAACAGGTAATTTATATATTTTTTATTTATATATCTTTTGTTGACCGGTTAGTCCCAATAGGCTTGTAGCCTTCTTTCAGGGAAGGTGCAAAGTGGTATTTTTACTACACAGTTTAACATCTCATCCAAAGGGTGACACACTCAGGATGGCAGTACTCCCCTTATGCTGCCCTATAGTGTCAGCAGTTGAGTTACCTGGTGTGGGACTAGAACCTACAGCTACCTGTTGCACTACTGTAGTGACACTATACAAAGGCAGGGTAACACTAGCCCTCCTAATGACCGAGTCACTGTAGCCAATGACACCCTACCATTTCTACCTTCCCAAAGAAAGACTAAAACTTATCTCAAGCTCTTTAGCCTTAAAAAAAGAAAATACTGGCAGATTTTATGGCAAAGCCTATATGCAGTATTAAATTTGGGAAAAAATGAACATTTGTAGTACCTACATTATCTGCATCCCCAACTACGTAAACCATTTGTATGTCCAAATGGTTCCCTTGTGTTTCATTGAAATGTACAAAATGTTAAAACCAGTTTTATGTAGGGGGCAAACCCCCACACTCTCTGCTAATTATATATACCAACTCCAGGATTGCACAGCAGTGGGGGAGGGGCAAATTCCATTTTCAACATTTTGTACTTTTGTACTTTTGAAAAAACACAGGGCAACTGTCCAAATATATGGATAAACTTCCAGCAACTCCTGTGTAGCCCTTGTCTTTTCTTACTAGTTTGAGTTCCTCAGTAATCCTACAAATGCATGAAGAATTCAAAGAACACTCCCAATTTTCCATCAGACCATGCCAGGTATATCAAAAGGTCACCAGCAAAAAGTGACAGCTCAGCCTCCCTATCCACCCGCAAATACTGTCTCAGATCTGAGACCCAAAGAAATGAATCCAGAGGTTCCAACTAACTAAAAAACAAAAGCAAGCAAAGCAGCTATCCTTACCACATTCCCTTAGCCCATTCCAACTGCCGGGAAACTCTGAATGTCATGTTTACTTTCATTGGCACACCCTTGTAATCCTAAATTAGCATTTCTACAAACCTTGGAGGAAATTCATAGACTGCTAGTATTCTAAACAGGAAAATGCCAATCCACGCATGCAAAGGCATTTTCTGCATTAAGACTGGTAACCATTAAAAGGGCTCTAACCTCCCTCAACACACAAGCACACATACACCAGCCAAAACATCTAAAATTAATGCCAAAGGCTTAGCTATTCAGCAAAAGGTTTTGCCTCATTTTAGTGAATCCACATGGTCCTAATTTGCTCAGATCTGGAATCATAAGCAATACCCTCTTGGTCAACATTGCCATAAAATACTTATAATCATGCCTCTTTTGCCTCAATCACTTAATCTATTAAACATGGTCTCTCCATCATCTCTCCAGTTAATCATTTCATCTTTGCAACTTTCCAGTAAAGTGCACAATATGCCAAACCTATCATTATCACACAGTTTAATTTAAAAAGTGCCTTCAACCATGACAACAAAATGGTACCTTTGTGACTCAGCTGAACCCAGTATTTAAGTGAGTACCTTTTCCCTACATTGCCAGAACATTTCTGTATATTGTACATCCTGCAGTCATGTCCCAGTAAGCAACATTTCAGAGAGCTACACTTGACATTCTGTGTACAGAACTGTTTTTTAAAATTGTACTGATACCCTTTTCTAACTGTAAGATCATATTCTCCAATATAAAACACTTCCAGGCAGAGGTTCAAAAGAGGAGGTTATTAAGTCATGCTTATAAGGTATTATCCAACTTTAAATATCCTGTAATGATTGTCTAGAAGGATAGTTGGACCTGATTACTGGATATAGAGTATTCTAGTGATTGCTTGAAAAGAGATATGTTTAGACCCTAAATATGTAACAAAACCTAGGAAAATCAATATATTTGCATGGCGATACTTGCACTTATATTATATTCTGCCATGAAAGAAAGAGATGGAAGACCACTTTCAGACAGAAGTTAAAAAATGGGAAATCTCATGTATTAAATAATTTGGCAGCTGAAATTTACAAACTGCCACCCTCTCATATAGGTTCATAGGTAGGTACTAGGCTACCTGCCAGAAGGCATTTATAAGCCTAGCCAGAACGTGTTGGCTTTCGCCACCCCCTTAGATTAGTTCCCTGTGCCTCTTTCCAGCAGACCCACAGAAGTGATCCCCGGGGTAAACTTTCTGTTTCCCATCCACTCGTCAAGGTTTCTCTTGAAGAGTTAGTGAGGAGCTTTGCCTAATGTAGATTGGAATCTTGTTCCAAAGCATGGGAAGTGTCTGGGACAGAAATCTATCCCACCAGCACGTCCTATTTATTGTTGTGGTGAGGTTTAGATCTCTAGAGCGTGTGGCTCAAGGGGATAAGGTTTCTTTAGGTGGATCATGTCCATCAATTCTGGGTTGGACATGGCCTTGTATGTCAGGCAGAGATCACCTCTGAGTAGGCGGTATGCAATCGAGTACAGCTGGAGTTTCTTCATTTGAGCTGCAATAGGGTATCTGTTTGAGGCCAGTGATCCTCTTGGTGAGGTACTTCTGTGGTCTTTCCAGTTGTTGCAGGTATCTTGTAAGGTACATCCCAAATGGGGCGTTGTACTCTATGATGGGTCTGATGAGTGATGAGTAGAGGGGCACAATGACCTCTTTTGATCTGGATGCGAACCATTTTGTGATTAGGTGGGACACATAGAAGGATTGTCTAACCACTTTGGCAATGTGATTATCAAAGGAAAGATTACTATCTACTTGGGTCCCCAGATCCCTTATTACATCTTCTGTATTTAGGGGACTACCACCTATGTGGTAGTTTGTGGGTACTTTGTTTTTCCAAAGGGGATGACTACGCACTTTTTGGCATTTAGCTTGAGGCCATGATTTTGACACCAGGTATCCGTCTCAGTGAGACCCTTTTGGAGGATGTCTGTGTCAGTTGGAGAATCAATTATAGCCCCTAGTTTGCAGTTGTCTGTGAAATTGGTCAGCCATAGTCCTCATGTGCTTGCCTGTACCTTTGAGAAGTATATGCCAAACAGGAGGGGTCCTAAGATGGAGCCCTGGGGAACGCCACTTGTAACTGGTTTAGAGTCAGACCTAGCTCCCACAAGTCTCACCATGTGGGTTCTGTCCGTGAGCCAGTTGGCAACCCATCTTGTGACATAGGGGTTTATGTTTAGGCTGGTGAGCTTGTCTATAATACCAGAATGGGGAATGGTGTCAAAGGCCTTTGTGAGTTCTAGGTAGGCTGTGTGTACCACCTTTCCCCTCACCTATAGCCTTGGTAACTGTCTCAAAGAAGTCCACCAGGTTTAGGAGGCATGATCTGCCCTTAACAAAGCCGAACTGGTTAGGGTCCAGTGTTTGGAGATTCCCAATGTCTCTGTTAATGAGTTCCATTATGATGCACTCCATAGCCTTGCAGACCAAGCTAGTCAGGCTTATAGGGCAATAGTTCCCAGGGTCTGTTGTGGCTCCACCTTTGTGGAGTGGAATAACCAATATTGTGCGCCACTCTATGGGTACGTAGCCTGTGGAGAGGCTGAATTTCAACAGTGTGTTTAGGTAAGAGGTTAGTTCATCTTTGAGCTCGTGTAGGACGCAGCCTGGGACACCATCTGGTCCCATTGATGCTGTGTTTTTGGCTTTGGAGATGGCTGTTTTAACCTGAGTGTCTGTGATTTCAGGGGCTCTACATTCTTCTGGTATGGTTATGGGACCTTTTGGGGGTGAGAGGGGGTTGAAGTTTGCACTGAACCTGTCTGCCAGGATGTTGGTGATATCGGTCAGTTCAGTGTATTTTGTGCCATTCTGCACTAACTCCGAGCAGATCTGAGCATTGCCACTTAGATTATTGACATAGCTAAAGAATCCCTTGTGGTTATCTTTGGAGTCCTTGGCAATTTTTCTTTCGAAGCTCGCCTTGGATGATTTTATGAGGGATCGTAGTTTCTTGCTGATACTGATCAGGGATGTCTTCCCTTCTTGGGATTTTACTCTTTTCTGTACTAGTTTCCTCCTTCTATTGTATAGCTTGTTTATGGCAGAGGTCCACTAGACTGGTTTCCTTTTCTTGGAGGAGTGAGTCTTGGTTTTGCTTGGGTTCGCGCAATCCATGCATTCTTGTAGGTGCCCGTAGAATGCATTAGTAAAGGATTTTGCAGCTTGGACAATGTTAGCCTTTAGCATGGGGGATTTGAAACTTTCCACCTCTGTCTTAAGTAAAGTGAGGGGCAGAATGTGGATATCCAAAGTGATTTGTTTATGGTCAGATCTAACCAGTGAGCGGTTGACTTCCGGTGTGGAACACCGGTTGCCCATGTTGGTGATGTCCAGGTCCAATATGTTGTCACCTCTGGTGGGAATGTTGACCAGTTGATCCAGGGTGTTTGAGTTTATAAATTCTAGGAAATGTTGGGCAAGGGAGTTAGTACTTGAGTAGTTCTCCCAGTCAATGTTTGGGTAATTGAAATCACCCAATATTAGGATGTTTGGTAGGACCTTTATGTTTCCTAGTGTTTCCAGAAATGCGGAATGAGGGTTCTGGGACATGGTGGGTGATCTCTAGCAAACTACAATTTGAATTGCAGTTTTGCCTGTTGTTAGTTGCATGTGGATGATCTCTGAAGCATTGTGCTGTGCCACTAACCTGGAGGTGTGGGTGTCCTTGATGAATATGGACACACCCCCGCCTTTTGTATTTCGGTCCGGGTTCTGTGGCCGAAATGTATGGTATGAGTTGTAGCCTGGTAGAGCTTGGGCGCTCTCTGGAGCTGTAAACCAGATTTCTGTTACTGCACATATATCAATTTTCTCCATACTGAGGAGTGCCTCGAGTGCATGCATTTTGAGGTTTAGACTTCTGGCATTGAGTAGCATTACCCTCAGTTTTTTGTTACTTGTGCTATTTACGGCGGTGGGTTTGTCTTTTGAGCCTTGCCTAAAAAAGGCACTATGGGGGTGGCAAGAGCCTTGGCCAGTATTCAAAAGCCTAAGGGTGACAGGTGCAAGCCGTCTCTAGCAAAGCAGCGTGGCTTGTCGAGCATGTCATCCCAGGCGGACAGACTCTGGATCCCCCCTTGAATGACACCAGAAACGTAGCAAATTGTTGAAATTGATAATTTTTTCTTTATATCGTGGTATCATTCTTGTTGAGGGTAGGATGCTACTCACCATCAGGGTCATACCAGCCTGAGCTACATGATCAGAGAGCTCTTCCATGTCTCTTTTTATGTAGTCCAGGGAGGTATGGCTCAGGTCATTCACACCAACATGGACAATGACAGAGCTGTATTTGTACTTGTTCTGGAGTGACCTGAGTGCTTGTGTTATGTGGCATATCCTGGCACCCAACAGGCAGCTAACAGTAACCTTCTCCTTATTCAGCCTAGTGAGTGGGACGTCAGTGTGCCTGACTATAGAGTCATCTATTACTAGTATGTTGAGTATGTTATTTTGCCTTAAGGGCTGTGATTGCATGGCACACTGGTTTTGTGAAGTATGTGTTTCATGGTTTGTGTTGGGGGTGGAGGTTGCTTGGATGTCTGCTTTGGAGGTCGCTGTTGCTTTTGCTGATTTTTATTTAGAACCTCTGAGTATGTTTTCTTGTATTTATGTGTGTTTTTTGCTGGTGCTGGTTTAATGGGTCTATGTGAGACTGGTGGTGTGATGCAAGTATTTCCCTTCTCCTCTTGACTGTCTGATGCAGTCTTGGGTTGAGAGAGCTTAGCCTCCTGTTTGGCTGTATAATTGCATCTCTCGCATGTATTAGTGTTTGATAGTACGAGGAGAGGGTTGTGTCTGTACATGAGGGAGTTGTAACATTGCCTCAAAATGCCGAGATTCACAAGTTGGACTGGAGAGTACACCTGAAACTGCCCTTTGAACATGCCTGGATAGGAACAGTGAACTGTTTTACTGAATGGCTGGTAAGGTCGAATAGAGAGCCTTGTCCTTCTGTATAGTATAGAGGGGTCTAGTGCTAGGGTTTGTAAGTGCTTACTATGAGTTTTGAGCAAGTACCGGGCTGAGAAATGAATGGCTTGAGTGCTTAAGTTGAAAATTTGTCTAGTTCCAAGGGAAAAATTGAAGAGGAGACTTTGTGGTGCCAGGAATAGTTATACCCTAGCTAACCGGTGCTACCTGGAGTGCAAAACTGGGCAAATGTGTTTTTTATAGCAGGGAAATGAAAGAATTAGAAATTAGCCCAAAATGGCCAATAAACTACTAATTTCTGGGCTGAAACCACTCCTCCAGGAACAGATAGGCTGCTCCAAGCTCCCCTCTCTCACAGGTGAACAGAGAAACTTCCTTCTATCCAAGTAAGGTATGGGCAAACACAGAGATTTGTTACACGGCCCTGAACTCAGCACTAACCTGAAAACTGGACTATACTAGCTTAGAAAGGCGGGAAACAAGTATTTTTTTTTTTTTTTTTTTTTTTCTGAAAATAAAGCAGATACAATCAAAAAACACTTTAAATGCAAAGAAAAGAATACTTATTGTTATATATCTCAGATCAGAGTTGTAGTCAATGCCACTAGTAATAAAGTAGGACGAAAGACAAATACAGTAAAAGCAGATGAATAAAGTGCAATTTATATATATATATATATATATATATATATATATATATAAACAATAGAAAACAAACAAACTGATTATAGCTACCTTCTTAAAAGATGAATTTATGCGAATACAAAGTTCCAGCATGAACACTACTGGAAACATTGTTTAATTATTCCTATACCTAAGCAGAGAAGGGAGCAAAGTCAAATGTCTTCTTTAGACCTATTTCTCTTTTAAATGTGGATTACAAAATCTTTGCTTCAGTTTTGACATTTAGATTAAAATACATCATTGATAAGATTGTCAATAAAAAAACAAATAGTTTATAAGAAATAGGATTACTTGTGACAATTTTAAAAGAGTAATAATCATCTTAGACGAATAACACAGATGAATAACACACAAAAAAATACTATCCCTAATTAGCTAGAATATTGAAAGAGCTTTCCAGTCAGTGAATTAGAGCTATTTACTTAAAGTGCTTGAATTATATGGTTTTCAAGAAAACTTTATTAAGACTATACAAAGTTTATATATAGGATCTTGGGCCTTTGTTAAGATGGGACTGTTTTTCTTCCAGGCTTTTAAGATTAGTAAGGGAAATAAACAAGATTATCCATTGTTACTATTGATGTTTACACTAACTATGGAAGCCTTTGCAAATAATATAAGAGATAATAAAAGGAAAGCTTTAAGATCTCTAACAATTAATGTAAAAAAAAAATGTCAACTTTTTGCAGACAAAATTTTGATAACATTGGGTAACATAAGTTACTGCATTTTTGAAACAAATAATGAGATAAAAAATATAGAATTATAATTTGGATTGGAATAAAATTAAATATCCAGGAATAAAAATTTACCTTACTGTCTGTACACTTATTAAAAACTACTTTCAAAAAATCACATCTAATTCAAACCTGGAATAAGCAATTCTTGTCTGAAGAAAGATTAATGCTCATAAAAATTATACTTTTATCTAAAGTCTTATACTTACTGTACTCAGTTGCTTTGATCCATGCTTCTCAAATGTCCATCTTTTTGCAGAATGTCCAGATTTTTGCCTCTTACTTTTGATCTACTTTTGATCTATTCATCATAATAACAATTGTGGTTTTCTGTCAAATCATTTAGGATAGAATTCACTTAATAATGACAGACATCATAGTTTCTGACTTCTCATCCTTCAGGAAATGTATGGTAACACAACATCTTTTATTCTAACAACTTTCAAGTTTATAAGAGCAGTATTTAAAAATTGTCCCTATGTTAGTCCTTTGTCTTCCATCATTTTTGGCTTTGTCCAGATTTCTTATGCTCTGAGGTTGAGAGGTATACCTTGATCCCTGAGAAAATATTACTTAACAAACTAAAATGTAATTAGTATTCTAAACAGAAAATGCCAGTTCACTCATGCAAAAGCCTTTTGTGCATTAAGAAAGCTCTAACCCCCCCCCCCCCAAACAGACTTGAAAGAATAATGGTTTAATTTCTTTGGCATCCAACAAAGTTCAAAACAGCTTATATTAATCACATCAGATCTTGGCTAAATCTGCAATGGCGGGATTCTTCCTGTGTACCAAGTGAAAAGACATTCATTATGAAATTATCAAAACTCAGTGTAATATATTTGACTATCAAAACATGGCATTATAATGAGTTTTACTTGGCTTTTAAACCAATATTTATGGGGCAATAGACCAAAAAAAGAATTCTTATTACAAGAAAAGACTTTTAGAAATTATATCTATAAATCCATTTTTCTTAAGAAGTGGAAATTCTTGTTTTTTTGCTATTATTGCGTTTTCAATAGGCTTTATAGAAAAATAAAATCTTGCAGAGATGGCATGACTAGGAATAAATAATATGATGTTATGGTATAGGAATTCCACTTCCTACTGATAAGTTACTTGACGGAAACAACTTACAGTCTTCTTTGGAATTAGTACTGGGTACTTCATTAACTTTCTAAATACTGACGAAAGACAGGTTATACTAGTTTTCTATGAGTACATAACTTCTATTGTTAAAGGTGAACATTTGTATAAAAAAGTTTGTCCAAAATCTAAAAATCATTTTACATAGTAATGTGTGTTTGACAAAGAATTACTATGATTTTCTGGATACACATGCTCAGGGATTCAGAAAGGCAGCTTCTATGATCACGGTCAGGCCAATACTATTTACACTGTCTGCTCAATAAGCCTAAGCGTGTGGACAGTCCATTATGTGAGACAAGCAGCTCCTCATCACTGCTGCAGCACAAACATGTGGTCAGATTGTGTTAGATCACCTCACAGCCAGATTAAAGAATGAGGAGCTGAGTTAAACACTGAATGTGCACAAACACCTCTAGTAGTCATCACAGGTAAGCTCACACAAATGGGAAAATGGCGCTGACAATGCTAATGTAAAGTAGGGCAATGCAGATACAGAGAAATGTTCCATAAAAAGGAAAATATCATGGATGGCTAAGGGTGGAGTAGAGGTTTCATTAGAGCAAGAGACAGACAGAAGAGTGCAAAGGGAGTTTATCAACAAAGCAGGCCTGGAAAATAAAATGGAGATGATATGGCAATACTTCATTACAGAATAATGTGAAACTTAGCAGGAGTGGTGGGATTCAGTAAAGTAATATGATGCACCAGCTTTGACAACATCAGAGTATGAGCAGTAGACCTGCACTATAATGTAAAGGTTAATAAACAAAAGAAAGTATGATGCTCTTAGGAGTATGATGTTCTTAGGAGTACAATGTTCTTAGGAGTATGATGCTCTTAGGTAAGTTGGTGCATGAATTCAGTCCAAGTGCCAGTAACAAGGGAAACTACTGAAACAGTTAGACTAAAAAGGGGTCATAAAACACACATATCTTGGAAATATAACACATTTGTAGACTGATAGCAAGAGTAGAAAGGTAGGCCTCAAGGGATTTGAACCCATGCTTTTTCAAGTGATATTTTTTATACCAGCACATTAGCAAGGGAAGTCACAAAAACAGTGAACGTAAATGGGTCATAAAACATATATATATATATATATATATATATATATATATCAGGAAAATGTAACACATTTGTAGACTGATTGCAAAACAAGTAAGACAGACCTCAAGTGATTTGAACCCAAGCCTTCTTAATGATATTCTCTGTACTAGTGCATCAGTAAGGAGAGGTGTAGAAGTAGTCAGACTGAAAAGGAGCCTTAAAACACACATATCAGGGAAATGTAACACATTTGCAAAGTACAAAATGAACATTGTAAAACAACAGATAACACACAGGGGAGTCAAACTCCCAACCCACTGTATACAAATCTTTACATAATTTCACTTAGCCATTGAAGCAATTTGAAAAAAGGTGTTAGCTTTACTTTATTTCAGATTTGCATGGTGATACTTAGTGATGCTTAGCTTATTTCTACAACCAATGGCAATATCGATAGTGCTTCACAAGGACTGGACCTCATTTTTGCCATAGGATGAGAAGTGTTATGTCTCATTGGTTATTTATGTTTATTGACATTGCTCTCAGGGACCTGTCACATAACACGTGACCACAGAAAGATGATTTTTTTTAAAGTCCTTTGTGGGCATGTGTGCTGTGTTTATTTGTTGACCAGATTATAGGCTGAACATGGGAGTACAGGAAAGAGTTGAAAAGGGGAAGCAAGCAGAAGGTAGAACACAAGGAGAGCAAATAAGGACTGAGCAGGATGGCGGTGGTATAGCACACATCTCTCAGCTTCTTAGGTAAATAATCCTAGAGAGATTCAGCAATAGTTAAAATTATCTAATGACTTTAATTCTCAATAATTTGTTAGAAAACTGCACTTTTTATGATGAATAATTGGAACCAATCATATGAATATTAGTCAGATATCTGGGAAGTTGAGAGGTATGGGATGGAGTATATTTTTGTGAGACAGGTGTCCTTTTATTATTTTTTTAAAAAAGGGGAAGCTGGGGAATGAAGTAAGGGAAGTAACTGGTTATTAAGAGGGAGAGGGTAGTTACCTGGGAAAGACAGCCATGATTGACAGAATGGATGGTAACATGAGGGAGAGGGAACACAACAATGAAGGAGATATTGGACAAACAGAGGGAGAGCAATGGTGAAGGGAGGATTGCACAACATGCAAAATGGGCATAGACACAGAAGGGAGGGAACAACTGGGTTGGGGGGTAGGATTGGATTTTTGAAGATGTAGTTTTTGCCAGCTTAAACCCAGTGAGAGATTAAGGATCACACTGGGAACTATCACTACTGGGTCCACCCTCAGAAGATGGAGTCAGTGCTGGGCAGGAACACAACTCAATGAATCACCAGAACATGGTCTCCATGTGGCCAGTGTGGGCATCCAACCTCCTGTCTGTTATCTTCCCCATAAGCAGCTCTTGACTGGTGACAAAAGTGTCTCCCCCATTTGGACTGTTACTGGTGAGTACCACTATACCACCCTGCTGTGCAGGGCTACCTAACAAAGGTGGTGCAGGTAGGGCAGGAGGTGTGGAGGCAACAGTGGCAGGATGAGACACAGATGTAATGAGTGTCGCTGGTAGTGGTGCTGCTGTTGCCACCTGTAGGGGGATGACAGGCCTTGCTGGTTGGAGACGCGCAGGTTGCTGTGCTGCTGTATGTAACAGTAACTGAAATGAAGAGAAGCAAAAACAAAAATAAAAGAAAGAGTATGAGATGGAAAGGACAGTGATAAAGAGGGTGGGGAACAGGAATACAAAAACACTGAATACTATGTTGATATTGATACAGTAACGTACAATAACCTTTAAATAGTTGGACTTACACAGGTATGGCATCAGCCTGATTGTTTGATTATAATATAATGGGGTGGGGGCTTAGCCAAAACTCAGCCTCACATGCAGTCTGAAATAAGAGTACTATCTCTAAAGGCAAGGTGGTTCGTACAGCCTACCTTGATCTGGCCAAGACCTTTGACACCATTCCCCACTCAGGAATCATAGAAAAACTCACTAAGCTAGGCATCAACTCCTATATCACTATGTGGTTGCAAACTAGCTCACAAGTAAAACCCACAGTGAGAAAGTAGCTGACTCCAAGTCAGACTGCCGACCAGTCCCGAGTGGAGTCCCACAAGGTTCAGTCCTGGGTCCTCTCCTGTTTGGTATTTACTTCTCTGAAGTCCAGGCCAACACAAAGGGACTCTGGCTGACAAGGTTCACAGACGATTGCAAGTTGGGAGCTATTATTAACTAAAAAGAGTAGCAGCTCCAGGGATAACGCCAATAAATATCCAAGTTCCAAAGAAAGGTAAAAACTCAGTAAAAAAGCTTCTTTTATTGTCACAAAAAACCAAGGTTAACGCCTATAGAAACACGTTTTCGTTGCTGAAATGCAACTTCCTCAGACCATGAACACTTCTAAAAACATGATTTAAATACACTAATTTGAAATAGCATGTGATATCAATTAACATTTTAAAGGTACACATCTTTAATTACCCCACTCTTTTGTAGGTACACATTTTTAACAGTGTTGATAAACTGTCACAATGTTACTGAACAAGTTGTTGTGATAAAAACATAACACTTTAAAATATATACATGATAAAGATGTTGATTAAAACATTGTATTTCTAAGTGACCCATAGTAATACCTAATGTTAGGCTGAAATTAAAAAACATAATATAGTCAACTGTTGAAAATGACTACATTCTGCTAGCCTTAAGTTTTAAAATAGGTTTGATGGAAATGTAATCATTTAATCCTGGTTTCTTATTTGATTCCAATAAAATCTGCCAGTGGGTCTCCCTTTCTTCCAACTTTGCTTGCCAAGGTCCTCCCCTAGGGTCCAGGTTGATCTTTTCTAGTACAAAAAATCTGTATTTAGCTGTAGGGCATGTCTGTGTATGTTTGTACAGGGCATTGTTAGTATTGGCCTTTTTTACATCATACATATGTTCATATATCCTACGTTTAAGGGTACGTTCTGTTTTGCCCACATAGTATGCTGGGCATTGTAAACAGACAGCTAAATAAACCACCCTGATACTATTACAGTTGTAGTATTCTTTTGCTCTTATTACTCTCCTTAAAGCTGTGATGGTAACCTCTTCATCCTGCATGATATATGAACATTGTGCACAAGCACCACATTTATATGTGCCCTTACGTACCCGTGTTGTCTTGTTCTGGGTAGGGCCTTGTTCTATTAAAGTTTTGATATTTCTGCCCCTACTGAAAATCATCTTTAACTCCTTTCCTTGCAAGTTGGACAAGTCAGTAATAGCCATAAAAGCATCCCATTCCTTCATGATGATGTTTCTTATCTGTGTTGAACTTGTACTGTACTGTGTAATGAAGGCATGTGAAAAATCCGCATTATTATCCACTTCCTCCCACCCCGTGGAACTGGTACCTGTCCCCAATACTGGGTTATATCTATCCCTTCTACCCTGTATCACTTGTTCCTGAATTTGGTTAATAAAATTGACAGGGTATCCTCTGTCTAGGAACATGGACTTCAAATGTTGACATTCCTTGAGAAAGTCCTCCTCCTCTGATGTCATTCGTGAAATCCTCACATATTGGCCTTTGACAATGCCTCTTTTTTGGTGAAATGGGTGGGAGCTTTTGAAATGAATGTAGCTGTTAGAGTAGGTGGGTTTTCTGTATACGTTGGATTTAAAGCCCCCTTGACTACTCTTACTAAGAAGCACATCCAAATACTCTACCTTGTCATCTGATATTTGGTGGGTGAACTTTAGAAAATCTGTAGTTGTTGCTAAATAATCCATGAATTCCTGGATTTCACCATTGGTCCCTGTCCAAAAGATACAGATATCGTCCAAAAACCTGTAGTAGGCTACAGTAGTCGCTGGTAGTGGTGCTGCTGTTGCCACCTGTAGGGGGATGACAGGCCTTGCTGGTTGGAGACGCGCAGGTTGCTGTGCTGCTGTATGTAACAGTAACTGAAATGAAGAGAAGCAAAAACAAAAATAAAAGAAAGAGTATGAGATGGAAAGGACAGTGATAAAGAGGGTGGGGAACAGGAATACAAAAACACTGAATACTATGTTGATATTGATACAGTAACGTACAATAACCTTTAAATAGTTGGACTTACACAGGTATGGCATCAGCCTGATTGTTTGATTATAATATAATGGGGTGGGGGCTTAGCCAAAACTCAGCCTCACATGCAGTCTGAAATAAGAGTACTATCTCTAAAGGCAAGGTGGTTCGTACAGCCTACCTTGATCTGGCCAAGACCTTTGACACCATTCCCCACTCAGGAATCATAGAAAAACTCACTAAGCTAGGCATCAACTCCTATATCACTATGTGGTTGCAAACTAGCTCACAAGTAAAACCCACAGTGAGAAAGTAGCTGACTCCAAGTCAGACTGCCGACCAGTCCCGAGTGGAGTCCCACAAGGTTCAGTCCTGGGTCCTCTCCTGTTTGGTATTTACTTCTCTGAAGTCCAGGCCAACACAAAGGGACTCTGGCTGACAAGGTTCACAGACGATTGCAAGTTGGGAGCTATTATTAACTCCCCAAGTGATGTTGACATCCTACAGAAAGGCCTCACTGAGACCAACGACTGGTGTCAGAACCATGGCCTTAAGCTCAATGCCAAAAAATGTGTCGTCATCCCCTTTGGAAAAAACCCTGTTCCCATGAATTACCACATTGATGGTAGTCCATTGAGCACAGAAGGCGTTATAAGAGATCTGGGAACACAGGTTGACAGCAACCTCTCTTTTGACCACCACATTGCCACTGTGGTCAGAAAGTCCTTCTATGTGGCACATATCATTACTAAGGGTTTTGCATCCAGGAAGAAAGAGGCCATTGTCTCCCTCTACTCTTTCCTCATTAGACCAATCATTGAGTACAATGCCCCATTTGGCATGTACCTCACTAGACACCTGCAACAACTGGAGAGGCCACAAAAGCACCTCACAAAGAGGATCCTAGGCCTTAAATATTTGTCCTATATTGACAGACTAAAAAAAACTCCAACTACTTTCTGTCTCATATTGGCTACTTAGAGGCGATCTCTGCTTGACTTACAAAGCCATATCTGACCCAGCTCTATTAGAAATGCTACACCTAAAGAAATCCCAATCCCTCCACACCACATGCTCCAGAGACCTCAACCTCATTACCACAATCAACAACAGAACATGCTGGAGGGACAGGTTCATAATCCAGAGACTGTCCATGGTATGGAATAGACTTCCCATACATGTCAAGCAGAGCACCTCACTGGCCTTCTTCAAGAGAAATCTTGATGAGTGGATGGGAAACAGAAAATTCACCCCAGTGATCACTACAGTGGCTTTACTCAACAGAGGCACTGGGAACTAAGGTTGGGTAGGATGATGCCAGAGTAATCTTATGGGCTAGGCTTGTAAAGGCTCCAGAGCCATTAGCCTAGTACACACCTATGAACCTATGAACTGGAGAAGCTAGTCATCAAGACAGCACATCTGTACTTGTGGATAGTGATGCTAATTCACTTTTGACAATGGCAATAACAAAACTGTATATATACATAATACATATTCTGATCACTCAGTAAATAGGTCCAGTACAGATGCTAGATAAATATACTTTGCCATGAGAACAGAACTTTTTTGGGGGGAGGGGTTTGAACCTGCAGTCATCCTAAAAATCTCAGTGTGCATAGACTTAACATGATGCACTTGTCGACCTGTACAGGAGGAGGCACACAGAAGCACACTGCTTATGTGGCACAGTCATGCTTTTACCATTGAGCTATACCACTACTGACAGGTCTGGTACCGCTGTATACTGTATGCAAACAGAGACAACTTTTACAATAGTTTTTATACTTACCCCGGCTCTCTCTTAGGCCCCATTCCTCTCAATCTCAGCATGGGCTAGAAACATAAGGCAAATGAGAAATTAGACAGTGGCATGCAATGACAGGTTATTTGTTAAAATAAGAGATGGTATACTTACAGTACTGAGGTGGTGACTGTGCCCTATCTTCAGCCGCGAATTGGCCAAGGAGGTCAGGCTTGCTTTATTTCATGTCACTGTA